>NC_134483.1:431623910-431744980 GCF_040206685.1 Ascaphus truei
CACCGGACGAGGTGGTCGGGGCAGAACCTGCGCTTTGATTTGGGGGAGGTGTGGTGATAGGGGTGTATCAGGCCACAAATAAAGGCATTATACCCAGCTGATTAACCCTAAATTGCTTTGGGCCTGAAGGGGTTAACTGTATGTGCACTACACTGACATGTTTACCCCTACACCATCTTTCTTGTCCCCATTTTGCAGCTCAGTCCATAGCTGCAGTTATAGAAATATGTGTAAACTGTGCCAATTGTTTTGCGACACAAGGGGGAGCTGCTAGCGCTAAACCAAGCGCTGATTGAAGAAGTGTGGATAAGTATGGGTGGCCGCTTTGAAGTATAGGGATCACTTTCAAAGCCCTAGACCTTTCAACCGCAATGTCAATTGGATAAGTGGTTTGCGGTTTAGCTGAAGTGGTTTTCTGTCAAAATGTATCAGTCACATTGTTAGTCCCTTAACTTGAAGAGGAACCGCAAATTGGCGTGCGAAGTAGGTTAAACCGCAAACCACATCATAACCCCAGTCAATTAAGTAGCTAACTCGCGCTAGGAGTAAGCTAGAACTCTAATTTTTGGAGTGCAGTTAGGAAGTAAGAAACCATATACATACATATACGATTTATAACAGTTGCACAAGCAGAACATACTCTTATTAATAAACTGTATTGTACTGATGGTTTTAAATGTAAAGACGAGAAACTTTTACCGTTAGCCTGGTAAAAAATCCTTTAGCATTCAAATATGTTAAGGGTGAATAAGCTGAGGGATTTTTCATCTCCGTACTTCAGAGGCACCCTGCAGCGTTGGTGCCTCAATGTCTATGAGAAGTCCGGAGTTGAAAAGCCTCAGCAATCCTAGGTGTTAGGATGGCCGGGATATTGTAAGTGCCAGATAGCGGTGTAAAGTATGGGTACTTCACACTTGGTGGCCAAATCCCAGACTCAGTTTCGCCAGGTAAGGGGTTGGTCCCGGTATGCTAAGGAGCTCAGATGTGAGGTTAGCGCCTGCTCCGTGCAAACCGGGAAGCAACTTCTGCCCTTTTTTCAAAGTACTGGCAAGTAGGGGTTAGGCGAGAGAAATGTTCCCACGGGCGGGATTGGTTATGCATGTTAGGTATAATTAGGCATATTTAATTAGAAATTAGGGCTGAGATATAAGGAGGTGCAGAAGAGTGTAAAGCTTTAAAAAGTGCAGAGGAGTATTGAGTGTGTGATACAGGATTTGATAGGAAGCCAGGAGAGGGATTTCAGTAGGGGAGACACTGAGACATATTTAGGAAAGAGTAGAGGGATTTTTGCAGCGGCGTTTAGTATAGATTGTAATGGAGACAGGTAAGAGGCAGGAAGGCTGGACAGCAGGAGGTTTCAGTAATCGAAATGGGAGAGAATGGGGGCCCGCATCAAAGTTTTAGCAGTCGAGCAACAGAGGAAAGTGTGTATCTTTGTAATATTGCATAGGAAAAAATGACAGGTTTTAGCAACCTTTTGAATGTGAGAGGAGAATGTAAGAGAGAGTTCGAGTGTGACACCTAGGCAGCGTGTTTGTGCTACTGGGTGTATGATAGTATTTCCAACAGTAATGTGGAAGGAGGTAGTAGAGCCAGGTTTGGGAGGGGCATGGCCACAGATCCTGCTTGCCACTGTCAGTGACTCCTGTACAGCCCTGTATTTGTTTAGACAACACTGTACAATCAAGTTGACAATGTATGGGAAATAATGTATGTGCATGTAGTCTCCATGACAGAATGCATGTGTACAATGTTGGCATTGTTATCAGAAATTCTAAATCCTGCTGAACGTCCATGTGTGGAGGGGGAACATCCATAATCAAATTTTTTTATAGTGCTTCCAAAATATTAAAACAGTTATCCTTCATTGTGAAGCGTGTGATAGACGGACCAGCTTGACTGGTAATCGTTATTACCCCGGATGATTCTGACAGAGATGGTAAATATGAGTAAGATCAAAATCAAGGAGGCATTCTGCACTTAAGAAAAAGAAAATTGTCAGAGACTGCTGACAATAAAGAAAAAGATTTATTATGTAGAGTGATGGTTATACATATTAGCCGCACACTATGTTAATGGAGGAGGGTTTTTTATTTACTACAGGGTGTCAATTGATAGCCGATGTAGCTATCTATGCCCCCGTTGAAGAAATAGGTAGCCACTGGGACAACCAATGGATTAAATGACTAGTATTCATGTTCTTATTTTATTGTGATGTAAAGTGTATTTTATTGTAATGTGTTTTTTATGCTTTGGAATTGGCAGAAGAGCAATTAGCCAAAATTGGCTAATAGGGCTATTGCCCATTATTGTGTGTGGTGGTGGTGGGGGTGGGGGGAGAGTATTTTGTTGTCTGCTTACAATACGTATAATACTATGATACACAAAGAACACGTCGCTCACCAAACAAACAACCACAACATAAACATGAACTACCCGGTGCATGGGAGAAAAAGAACAGCATGGACACACAAATAATCACAAGGATTATATAAAGTCCCCAGTAGTTGCACTCAAGGTAGATAACACTATAAGTCAAAGTGTCATCTAATTGGAAGCCACAAAATAGCCTAATCCCTCAGTGGGGTAAGCCGCAAAAGGTCAAACTCAAAATAAAATAAAATAAAAAAGTTTTAATAAAAAAGAGAAAACCCGACGAAACACCATCAAAATGCATAGAAATGCATAGGATAAAATCCCCAAGTGTATGGAGGTGAGAGAAAGGCAATGTATTAATATATCTAAAGCCTATATCACTCAGACCAAAAGTACTAAAGCTGTCCACTCCTAAACAGTCTCACACAAGCTATGTGTGAGGCTGTACGGGCACCAAATGTGCAAAGTACACAGCAACAGAGAAATGCTTGTGACTGCAAACAGACACACTGTAAATCATCCGTGAGGTAGTATACGACCTGATAACGTGTGTCCTACGTATGTTTAGTGAACAGCTGCAGCCCTGGATGGTATCCGGAGCTGATCTCGCCTCCAAACAAAGACCACGTGAGCGTCAACGTGATGATGTCATGCGTACCCCTACAGCTGCAGCTACTCACTAAACATATGCAGGTTCATATTCTCCCCGTTCATTTAGATCCAATTTGTATTTTGCATCATGCTAACTAATAGCTCTCCATATATATATTTTTTGGTTATTATTGTGATACTTACTCAATCATTTCTACACAGTACATTACACATACTGTAACACACTTTATTTAAATGTATAAATTAAATAAACCTGCATTGACCATTAGGGGCAGGTCTTCTTATGTGAGTTACACTCCTACACAGCCTTCACCAAGCACATTTTTTTATCAAGTGGTATACTTTGTGGGATATGTCAGGATATTTCTTGGACCTACCATCACCCTTACACCCATATAAGCTATTTAAATATTATAACCTTTGACCTGCATTGACCATTATTGGCAGGTCGCTATATTTATGTTCACACATTCCTACACGAACGATATTTAGCTTATAAGGAATAGACACCAATAAAACACATGCAATCCATATTTATTGAGTTTATTTTCTAATATCATTTAGTATCATTACAATCATAGCCACAAATTGGTAATAGCAATATGGCGATACTCTGGTTATATACTTACCAACTCCACCATACATCCACAATTTGTGTTTGATTACATAGGCAATTTATTGACATCTAAGAGGTTAAAATGTTCATGTACACTCCTTAGGCTCGCACCACCTCCAAAAGCGGATGCGAACTGATTGGCTCTTATCCCACCTATTACAGCATAGGGATAGAACCATTTTACCCCATCTGAGAGTATATAACCACCATCGGGGACATCCGATACTTATCCCTCCTCCCCCTGAAGAAGCGTGGTGGACACGTGAAACGTGCGTCGGGACGTAGGGCATCACAGCAGTGATGTCACTCGAGTGGCGACTCTTAGCAACTGAATCACGAGCAGGCTTGTATCGATCTAAGCGGCACACATGGCGGCATAGCGTCTCTTTGATACCTAGAAGATTGGGTTAAGACAGGTCATACGTGTATTTACTAATACTACTGTCATAGGCTGTACTATTTTCCAGCATTAACCTATATTAATCGATACAAGCGGTGGGCATTATTTATTATCTAGGAATTATTTTTGGCTATAATAAAGGACATATACATACAGAATTATACTATTACTGTGATACACTGTGTTACACTGCAGCGGTTTTTTGGTGACTATTTGTATGCAACATTGTGCATTTACTTTACTTTGTGACAGATGTGATATACTGCGATGTTATAGATGTGATACACTGCTATCCACGGCATCACTATCCCTTTGAGAAGGCCAATTGGGTATAACAACCAGACATATGCATCAATACACTGCGGTGTTTCAAGCGTTAAATGTTTTTGTCCCATATACTACCGACTCCACAGATGAATGATTCATATCATTAATCAATGCCAATAGGATCCTAGATATACAATTGTATAAGTCCAGATATACCATTACCCCACCAAATCTGTTTCTTGATTGAAATATACCATATTGTCTACTGCCTCATGGTTAGAGACATTATCACCAGTTGTGATTTTGCTATGTTTATATACAGTAATACACCTACCTAAATTGAATTAAACATATCAGCCACATCAATATAGGGATTTTTAACAATGTATATGTGTTTTTAAAAATCTATGTAGAATTAATAAAGTTTTATTATTTTTGATATCCTCGGTGATTCTGGGAACTTGTCAGACTTGCTGTAATTTACAGCAGGACCATTTGTGTCCACTCTAAATAAAATGTATGACAATTGAGTGCTATATATAAAGGGATTCTTTCTGATCATTCTTTTGATCAACACTGGTACTACAATATTAATTCTTAGTCAAAATAAAAAGATACCACCTAATAGTAAAGTACGCATTTAATCTGCATGATCGCATCTGGACTAACACATCTATTTCTACAAGATTAAATACATTGTTGCAAACAAACCACAAACCAATATAAATAATGATATCATATTGTAATTATTTTATTATTTGTTACAGGTTTATTTTCAAATTTCAAAAAAGAGTTCCCTGTGTGATCTTTTAAATCTGTTATTACAAAACACCTTGGAGAGAATAGTGAGTAACAAGCTTACATTTTCCACTAATAAATGTGTAAAATAGTTTCTTTTCAAATCAGCATAAAAGTGATGTCTTTTTATTTTCTCTTTAATTACTGTCTTTATGATAGAATAGTATTTGCTCCCAAGGCTAATAAATAGGCAACTTTATAGTATTTATGAGATTATCCCCACATGAAGTGATCCCGCAGGGATCACTTCAAAGCCTACTGTATAAATGATTATGATATTCATATGCATAAAAAATTGGTTACAACAGTGTGACATGTTGTATGGTGAACACTTCTGAAGATGTCTGCAATCTAAAGATGAATCAGCATGCATATTTTGAAAGTAACTACATGTTTGTATTAAGTGTATGTCTCAGCTTTAATTATTGAGTACTTAAAAGTAAAAAGTAAAGTTAGACTGAGCAGCAGTGTTGCAAGTTTTATTTTTAGTGTACATTACATGTTTTCTCTGTGCAAGGTAATTAATCATATGTTTATTATGTATTTAAAATATTTTTAGGAACCAAATTAAAAACAACATATTACTCTCATTTATTCAAACTCCTATATCTACAATTTTAATTCTAATTGCTGAAATGTGGGTAAAAGGAAAATAATTATAATTCATTAAAAAAAATGTGTTTTTTTTATAAATCACAGTTTATATTCTAAGCAATTAGTGTTCTTGAATTGCAATTTAACATCAGAATACCATATTTGTAGGTATAAATTCCAAAGCATTTGTGGAATCCAATAACACTAACGGGCCTATTCTAGTAGGTTTGATAACCAACTCATCATGGTTTTTGAGCAGTCCTCGCATAAATTTGCAAGGTAGCTATTCAGAAAGCCTCGATGAGTTGCTAAACTCGTACGGGGACTGCATTTTCCCAAGCATTCCCACTCCTGGCCAATCTCACAGAGCTAATCTAGTAGCTATTCTAGTAGCCTCAAGAAACTCATGGGGGCTCTGGAGAAGCCAGTTTATTAAAGATTTCATATCACCAGCCGTAGGGTTTTGGGGTGGAATCTGAGAGTAGGACATAGGGGAAAAAAATCATTTTTCCTGCATACTGTAGGATTGATGCTGGGAGTCTCTGGAGCTGATACACATTAATACCAGGTCCAGAGACCCCTGGCTTCTATCCAATGCAATAAAAAAACCTTTACAGGCAGCTTCATTACCTTAGTGGAAAACTTCTAAGGCAATTAAGGGGTTAACTACCAGTGCCGAGTTTATTGTGGGTAGTGGGGGTGAGTGAAGGTGGTATTTTGCCCATGGTGGGTGTTTAGGCCTTTAGGAGAGCTGCGGGAAGAGCTAACCCCTTCATTACCTTAGAGGTTACTACCACTAAGGTAATGAAGGGGTTAACCCTTCCCCCGACCCACCGGGTACACTACCGACACGTTTAAATCGAGCAGGGCTAGTTCCGCAAGCCGGGGGATGCCCCGGCTTGCTAGCCTCACTCCCTCGGCGTGCCGCGCATCACCGATGCGCGGTCACGCGTCATCGGGTGTCAGCGCCCCCTGCACGCGCGTCCAGGGCTCCCCGAATAACTATGAATAAAGATATACATATATACATACATACATACATACATACACTACCGACACACTTTATTAAAGTGTGGCCGGTACCGCAAGCCGGGAGATTTCCCGGCTTGCTAGTGGCCGCCCCTCGGCGTGCCGCGCGTCATAGACGCGCGGTCACGCGTCTTCGGGAGCCTGTGCCCCCTGCACGCGCGTCCAGGGCTCCCCGAGGGAGCCCTGGTGTCCCGCGATCGTGGGACGGCGGCAGGGGGTTCCGGGGGACCCGGCGGACCCGGCAGCGGTAGGGAGAGCGCCCCGATCGGAGGGCGCTCTTCCGCTGCTTCGGCGCGCGCCCGGCACCCTCCAGCGCGCGCCAGGTTACTGCTGCGGCAGAGAACGGGCAAATGCTCGAATAAACTCTGCCGCAGCAGTAGGCATAAACACCCACCATGGGCCAAATACCACCTCCCCCCTTACCCACAATACACATTAAAACATAATAGTAGATAATACATCCATTCATTGCCAGTGTGGTTTCCTATGCCCTCAAAGGGAGCAAACATAACCCCAATGGGAATGAAAGTGCACCCCCTCTACCCCTAACAACCATTACATTACAGTGTAGAAATGGGCAACATGACTATTATCCAGATCTGGATAACAGCTCAGTTGCCTATTCAAAATAAAATATTATCCAGCCAGCATAAAGTAAATAAAAGTTCTACTTACCCCTTCCAGGATGAAGGCCATACTCATAACCAACCTCTGCATCTATGTCCTCCGTGGGCAGGAACAGTACAATAAAAAATACAAACTAATGGGCCCTAACCCCTTAATCACCTTAGCGATTAGTAACCAATTGTAACGGATCGGGGACTCCCGCTTCCCAGCGTGTCCCCGTCACCTCAGTTCCCACGACTTTCAATCACCCCTCTTCCTGCGTTCTCACTCTCTCCCTTCCTTCTCTCGCGGTCGTTCCTCTGCGGTGCGGTTTGCGTGACCTGACACGCATTCGGGTCACGCGCGCGGCTCCCGCACTGTACACGCACGCTCCCGGTCGCTCGCTACACTCTGCGGTACCAGCATCCCTCGGCGTGCACCTACCTCCCCAGTGCTTGCATTACCTGGCTCCTCCACCTCTCCTTCCCTTCCGCCTCCGGTGCCGAGCGTCCTCCCGGCGGTGCGTCCCTTGCACCCTGTGACACGCACGGTGCACGCGCATAACACGCTTACAGAAGGCGTGCGCACCCGCTCCAGTTATTTGCCGCCCCTAAACTCTAACTCCGCCCCCGTGGCTTACAAGCTATCTCTCTTGATTATTTCCCTGTCTCCTCCCCTGCTCTCTCAGACCTATCCCTGCAAACTCTCACTCAAGCCTCTGCTCCACCTCTCTTCCCTATTGGTCCCCCTTCCTTTATAACCCCACTCTGCCCTCTTAGTCATTGCTCTGCATAGCTTTCCTGTAGCTCCTGTGTGTGCAGTGTCTATGCCTAGCTCCCTTGTCTATTTCAACGCTGGTTCCTGTCCCTGCCCCTGTTTGGATTCCCTTGGTTTGAAATTGTGTACTGCTTTGGATTTGACTACTCTACCTTCTCCTTCCCTTGAACCCTGGCTTACAGTCATCACTACGCTGCTCTCTCCAACCCTTGAACTCTGGCACACGGACATTACTCTCCGATCTCTGGCACCCCGGACTCAGCAAGTATACATTAACCCTTTCTCACCAGGCCCGGCAACGCATTACCACACTCCGGGCACGCCCTCACTGCCATGGGTGCGTGTTATACCCTTACACACCTCAGTACTGGGGACTGGCCAGGTCTGTTGGCATACAGGCGTGTAATCAAGGGGTTAAACCCCTCCTCCGCTACCCATCCAGACAGCCTAACCACCCACCCCAGGGCACCTACCCTCACCCTCTACCCATTGATTGGCACATTGGTACATCATGCCCATAAAATATGGCCATGAATAGACATGAATAGCCACTATGGCAGTCAATAGGCAACCTATCAAAAAATCCAATCACCAAAAATAAACCAGAATAAATAAAAACAAACAAAAATAACAGAATTAAAAAAAAAAATCAAGAATGAAACAAAGCAAACAACAAAAATAAGCAATCACAGAAAATAAACAAAAATACGCAAGAATTACACAAAAAATAAACAAAAATACATATCAATTAAATAAAAACAAGCATTTGCCAAAAAAATGCCTTGCGTGTCACTGTTTTTATCTATAGCCCTAAAGTGCCATAGATAAATACATTGGCAGTCAACAAGCAAGCAAAAAAATACAATCAAAATATCTGAAAAACAAAAATTACATACAATCAATGTTTTTCTTACCTTTAGAGCCATATTGGGGAGTTTGAAGTGCCAGCTCTGCAACCCAATTATGGCATGTAAACTGTATTTTAATAAAGATGTATGTGTGTTTTATTGTTCCAGGAGTGCCAACCAGTGGAGATTCACAGGGCATGATTTTCAGGAATGATTTTACAGTAAAATGTTGTCAGGGTGTGTTTGTGTAGAAGGGGACCAGACTTGCTTGTTACCCCGAAACATGTACCCAGGAATTCTACCAGTTTCCTGGAGACATGAAGACACAGACCACTGGACAAAATCTTCCCTAGGGAGCAGTTAGCGGCTCACTGCCAGATCTCCCTGCTTCAGCCAGACCAGAACAGTAAGACCGGGCAGGGGGAAATCAGCGCTTAAAGAATAAAAGCGGCTGTTTGCAAACTTTTGTTAGAAAGCTCCTAGCACTCTGAAACTTGCTGTGTACATCGTTCAAGTAGAAACATAAAACGACCATAACTTAATTTTTATAGCGTTTTTTAAAAATTGATGAATGAAAGTCCTCCTAAAATAGTGTATTAAACATGATAGGAATAATTGGGCTTTCATACAGAACACGGGAGACAGAAACACTCATTTATTGTAGCACCCCACTTAGTATGAGTGTAGTGAATAACTGTAAATGAGCTAAGGATGTGCAGCTCCAGACCTCTAAGGCATTCTGCTGGCTTGATGCCACAATGTCTCTAAAAGTCTGGAGTTGAAAGGGCTTTGTGTCTCTGAGGTGTCAGGGTAGGTGGGGTAGCCCAAGTACCCCCATCCTAATGTGAAATCAGGCAGTTTGGCAAAAGGTTGCCAGCCCTGAATTTCTGTTGCCAGGTAGAGGGGATGGGTCTCATATGCTAAGACGGAAAGGTGCTACATTCGCGCATGCCCTTAGCAGAATGAGACACCCACTCTGCCTGGTGTCTGAAGTATTGGCAACTCTGGGATAGGTGAGAAAAGTTATTCTCACATAGAGATTGACTGTACTGTTAGGTATAGAGTTTTGAACCTTATAAGAATTTCTGCAACACAACGGGACTCAGATTCATCCAAGATTCATCTTAAGTTTCATCAAGCTTCCAAGTGCCATTACAGCAGCTTACAGCAGTGGCAGATTTGAGAATGGACAAAGGCTTTCGCGACTAATTCCCGCTCCTGGGAAATTACACCTACAGACTTTATTTTACAAGATTTCGTTCTGGAAACAAATTATTTTGTTTGCCCCCGTCCCAATAAGTGTATTTTGACTGTAATTGTGGAACATTGTTGTCACGGTGGAACAGAACTTATCAACAGAAAATCACTGGGAACTGATTGTAGCAAGAAAGCGATAAAATAAACCTGTAAGTTAATTTCTTTTCAGAATAACACACACAGTAAAATGAATAACATGGGATAAAAACACTTACAAGATGGTATAGGAAGAAATATCCCGACGCAGGGATAGCAGTTCACCCGTGAATTCAGGACATCATGAACAGCAACAAAGGGATGAGGCTGCAGGCACCTTTTAAAGCTATGGGACCTGTTTTTTAACATGAGCCTCATCGGATTGGCAATGAATTATCTTGCACCTATCAGATCCTGCCAGGTAACTTGGGAAATGGTCATAAGGCCAGCCCAGGTAACTCTAAGCATGCTCAGAGAGCAGCTTGGTAGCACTGCTTAGTAAAAAGGGCCAGAATATATTGAGACCCTGAGTCTGGCTGACGTGTCAGTGGACTGTCAAAGCTTTGTCTCAAGGTGTCACCTTTGACAAGCGAAATGGTTATCACCTAGTGGTGAGACCCGGTCTGCATATTCAATGGGGTGAGTCATAGCCCCTTTGATCAGCATATTGTCTCCCCTCTGGTGTTACTTATCCACAGGGGTTGGGAAGTGTAGGACATCACAAAAGGACTTTAAGTGTTCTCCCCTTGCATACACTTAACCCATCAAAAGCCTCATATGGTCAATGCAGCCTTTTATTATAACATATAGCAAAAAGTATTACAGGTTCTAAACTATACCTTCTATTGGGAGAAATATGTTATAAATATATGTTCAGCCTTTCCGATAGGTGTACTGGCTTACCTCACAAAATTAGGCTGCTAGCTTATTGCGAACCCAAGATACATTTTCCAGTGAAAGAATCGCGTTTTAGGGCAGGGAACACCGGATTATTCACCCAATACAGTTAACCCTTTCCCTCCCAAGATGATTTAGGGGACACACCGTTTAAACCGCATTGCAGCTGGGAAATTCAGCTGCAATCTGGGACAAAAAGAGATGGTGAAGGGGAATGCAAGTTATTACTCCCAGTTTACACATTAACCCCTTCAGTCCCAACATTATTTAGGGGATGCCAGCCATGTGTAACCCCTTTATTACTGGCCTGGCTCCCCTCGATCGTCACAATTGCGTTTATGTCTTTTCGTTAAATAAATTACAATTTATTTTACATCCTTGCTTTGCTCAATCATATGATCCCGGTATAAATGTGTGAAGAGACCTGGTCTTCCGTGACAATGATGTGACATCCTTTTAAAAAAATGGAACGTGTCACATGTTACTTCAATGAATCTGATTGTGGAAAATCTGAGTGGTTGTAGTACCAGGTGTTGACAGCCATTTTGTTTTAAGAATGTGATGTATCTCCCTTGAAGATATGGTCCCATCCTGAAAAAAAGTAGCGAGAGTGGTTAACCCCTTCATTACCATAGTGGTTCCCATTGATATGGTAGTGAAGGGGTTAAATCCTCCCTCTACCTGCCTGGCAGGCCTAACCACTCAACCTGGGGCAACTACCCCTTCATACTCCCCCATTTGTTTAATTTGAATACTATTGTGCGGGAGCAGGGGGTCTCCTGAACTGAACAGCATTGATTTCAGGTCCGGGTACTCCCTGCTTCCTGAGCTAAAGGCCCCATGATGGGGTGCCAGTATCCCCATGCAATGTTTAAATCTCCCGCATCATGTGACTGGGACATTTAAACACATAGGAGATACCGGCACCCAATACCGGGGCCTGTATCTCAGGAAACAGAGGGTCCCCGGACCTGAAATTAATGTGATTCAGCAACGGAGACCACCTGCTCCCACACAATAGTATTCAAATTTAAATACAAACAATGCGATTGCCTGTGAGAGCTGTGCAGGGAGAGGCGGCTCTCTCTGTGCATCTCAGATTGCGGGAGATCGCAGGGGGAGAAGTTAGAATTTAGAAAAAATCTGAGATCACTTTGCCGAGCGGGATTGGCATTTCCCTACCTCATGATTTGAGATGGTTTCAGATTCTTTCTGAATATCGTGATACCACAAATGACAAACCATTCAATAGGGTCATGCCAAACCGTTCGAGATGGCAGGAAATTGATCAAACTACTATAAAAGGCCCCTAAATATCATAATATATGTAATAGAAGGGTGGTTAGGGGAAGATTATAGATTAGAATTGCGCCACATATACCAAATTTAAATTTAACTGGAGAAAACAATTTTTTCTTCTTGTTAGTATCACACATTCTAATTAGAATCCAGCAATATACAGTAGTATTTTATGGAAGGAGAACAACATCAATATATCAGCAGATTAAACTTAATAGGTTGATATTAGGGATCTGCAATGTGTGTATATACAGTATATACAGTGGTGTGAAAAAGAAAGTACACCCTTTTTAAATTCTATGGTTTTACATATCAGGACATAATAACAATCATCTGTTCCTTAGCAGGTCTTAACATTAGGTAAATACAACCTCAGATGAACAACAACACATGACATATTACACAGTGTCATGATTTATTTAACAAAAATAAAGCCAATATGGAGAAGCCATGTGTGAAAAACTAAGTACACCCTTACTGCTTCCATAGGAATTAAGATGCTACGTAGCAGACAGGTGCTGCTAATCAAATGCCCTTGATTATTTGATCGTCAGCAAATGTGACCACCTCTATAAAAGCTGAAGTTTTAGCAGTTCGCTGGTCTGGAGCATTCAGGTGTGTATTAACACAATGCCAAGGAGGAAAGACATCAGCAATTATCTTAGAGAAGCAATTGTTGCTGCCCATCAATTTGGGAAGGGTTATAAGGCCATTTCCAAACAAATTAAAGTTCATCATTCTACAGTGAGAAAGATTATTCAAAAGTGGAAAACATTCAAGACAATTGCAAATCTTCCCAGGAGTGGACATCCCAGCAAATTCACCCCAAGGTCAGACCGTGCAATGCTCAGAGAAATTGCAAAATACCCAAGAGTTACATCTCAGACTCTACAGGCCTCAGTTAGCATGTTAAATGTTAAATATTAAAGTTCATGACAGTACAATGAGAAAAAGACTGAACAAGTATGGTTTGTTTGGAAGGGTTGCAAGGAGAAAGACTCTTCTCTCTAAAAAGAACATAGCCGCACGGCTTAGGTTTGCAGAGTTGCATCTGAACAAACCACAAGACTTCTGGAACAATGTACTTTGGACAGACGAGACCAAAGTGGAAATGTTTGGCCATAATGCACAGCGCCACGGTTGGCGAAAACCAAACACAGCATATCAGCATAAATACCTCATACCAACTGTCAAGCATGGTGGTGGAGGGGTGAGGATTTGGGCTTATTTTGCAGCCACAGGACCTGGGAACCTTGCAGTCATTGAGTCGACCATGAACTCCTCTGTATACCAAAGTATTCTAGAGTCAAATGTGAGGCCATCTGTCTGACAGCTAATGCTTGGCCGAAATTGGGTCATGCAACAGGACAATGATCCCATGCACAACAGCAAATCTACAACAGAATGGCTGAAAAAGAAAAGAATCAAGGTGTTGCAATGGCCCAGTCAAAGTCCAGACCTCAACCCGATTGAAATGGTTTGGCAGGACCTTAAGAGAGCTGTGTATAAACAAATGCCCACAAACCTCAATGAACTGAAGCAACGTTGTAAAGAAGAGTGGGCCAAAATTCCTTCACAAAGATGTGAGAGACTTATAAAGTTAGACAGAAAACGATTACTTCAAGTTATTCCTGCCAAAGGTGGTTCTACAAGCTATTGAATCATAAGGTGTACTTGGTTTTTCACACATGGCTTCTCCATTTTGGCTTTATTTTTGTTAAATAAATCATGACACGGTGTAATATGTCATGTGTTGATGTTCATCTGAGGTTGTATTTACCTAATGTTAAGACCTGCTAAGGAACAGATAATTGTTATTATGTCCTGATATGTAAAACCATAGAATTTAAAGCGGGTGTACTTTCTTTTTCACACCACTCTATGTATGTATGTATGTATGTATGTATGTATGTATGTACTGCTGCGGCCAAGTTTATTCGAGCATTTGCCCGTTCTTGGCCGCAGCAGTAGCCTGGCGCGCGCCCGAGGGTGACGGGCGCGCGCCGAAGCAGCGGAAGAGCGCCCTCCGATCGGGGCGCTCTCCCTACCGCTGCCGGGTCCGCCGGGTCCCCCGGAACCCCCTGCCGCCGTCCCGCGGAACCCCCTGGACGCGCGTGCAGGGGGCACAGGCTCCCGAAGACGCGTGACCGCGCGTCTATGACGCGCGGCACGCCGAGGGGCGGCCACTAGCAAGCCGGGAAATCTCCCGGCTTGCGGTACCGGCCACACTTTAATAAAGTGTGTCGGTAGTGTATGTATGTATGTATGTATGTATGTATATATGTATATCTTTATTCATAGTTACATATAGTAGTTACATAGTAGATGAGGTTGAAAAAAGACGTACGTCCATCAAATTCAACCTATGCAAAATTTAAACAACAGATATTTTATCCTATATCTATACTGACTTATTGATCCAGAGGAAGGAAAACAAAAAACCCCAGTGTTTTATCATCACAATATAAGACAATTGATGTACATACAGTAGCACTTCACAGCAAGTATACAAGTGACATAATAATTTAAAATAACAAATAATACAAATAGCACATAATGGAAATGAGTGCTTCTGACAAACATTAGTTCAGAGTCCCTGCCCGAAGAGCAACAATATTAGCACTATGTCTAGGTGCATGACAGTCATCAGTGTATTTTCATAAACTACAGTATGTAGAGAACACCGGATGGGAGGTCTGCTACCTGTCCCTCTTTGATATGTGGCATCTTGTGCCTTTTTTTGTTCTATTTTTCTCTTTACATTAGAGTACTTCTTCTTAGAGTTTTGCCCTGTTCTGGTTATAATGCAAATGCTTTTGACAGAATCTGCGATCTCCATCCATTTTATTTTTAATTCCCATTGAGGTCTTGGAAGCCATGTTCCCAAGAATTACACCATATAAGGCCATAATTTGCTTTAATATGTTCTCCTTATCAGCAAATTTTTATATGCATAGCCTCTGACTCTAAGCTGCATCACGTGTATGTTCAGCTTAAGGAGATTGTAACCTTGTTTCGATTGTGTCTTCTTGCTTTTCCCTGGCTCCATGCTTGTTCCTCCCATCCATTTGCCTGTTCCTCTCTCCTTTCCCCTCTCTTCCTACCCTTGTGTGTTGCTGCCTTGGCCTTTGAACCCTCCCTTATGCTCTTCTCCACACAACTTTTCCACTCCTCACTCCTCTGCTCCTCCCTCCTGCATCCACCACCACTCATCTTACTCCGCTCACTCCCACCAGGCACTGCATTTACTCCAGTCTCCTCCATATTTCACTCTCTCACTTAATACAAGAACACAACAAATATGTAAACAGACATAAGACAAAAAACTTCCAAAGTACTGTAACAATCATGAACTCAAGCACACAAGCACCCACACAGAAAAAATTGCAAAATATAGCAATCAGATATCAAATAAGCAAATATAGCACCAAAACTACTCCCTTTAGAGACCCTGCAGGCTTTTGGCTATGGCCCATAATTTTTGGGCCTTCACCAGGAAATGAAAGGCAGTGGTGGGCGTGATTTTTTCACTGAGACCGTGTGTAACGATGCTCGTCTCAAGCAGGAAGTGATCCGTAGGGCTAAGGTAGGAAGGTGAAAGTACCGACCTGAGCCGAGGGACAGACTAGTGAGTCGTAATCCAAAGGTCAGGGCTGGCAGCAGAGTTGCGTAGTCAGTGTGGATGCAGAGGTTGAGGCAGGCTGAAAACAAGGATAGTCGAGGTACGTGAGCCGGGTCTGGTAACGAGGAAGACAATAGGTAAGTACATGTACTCAGCATGAACTGGAACTTTGCTCAGCAACTTCCTGCAGGGCTGTCCTTTTAAAGGAAGTTGCCAGGAGCAAAAATGGATGATTCTGCCACAGAGGGCGCGCAAGAGCAAAATCCCAGACCGGACTCTGAAAACCCGGCTCGGATTTTGCCAAACCTCATACCCTGCTGTTTAATCTTACTGTGAGGGCTCTTATTTTAGATTTACCCTATATCCGCCACCAACTAATCTGGTATGAGTCACCAGCATTGGGGAATCTCCTGGAGTATGAGTGATGGTACTGGGCAGAGGTGCTCGCTCATTGTATTGGTCTGTCTGCTGACTGTGACCCTTGAACACCTGATCCAGAATTGTAAACACTCAATTTCACTTGAATCACACACCTTTATTGCGGGGATGTTGCAGGCCGGAGCCATGCCCACCATGTTATTATTATCTCAATCCCCCATAAGGAGTTCATAGAATTATACCCAAGCCACAGAAAAGCCAATTAATCCTTACAAAGTTCAGGGTTGGCATGAGGTTGCAATGATAGCGTGGTGGGATTACTGCATTTCGGCGGATTGGCACTCTTCGAGAAGTACAGTGCAGTGCAGTGCAGAATTTGGAAAGAAACAGAGTTTTAATGCACAGACACCAGTCCAGTCCAGAACTGGACAAAGGTACTGACACTAAACCCATGGAGGACATTATATACCTGGCAGAGGTGTTAAGCATAGAAACACACACACAATACGTTCAAAAAGATTTATGGGTGAAGCTTGTAAGAATGCTGTTGGTGCTGCAGGTGTAACAGATGCTTTTGGTGCTCCAGGTGCTGAGGGCACTCATGCTTCAGCCATAATGCTGTGATGTGTGCTATTCTGGTTGTGGCACCATATTTCTAGTAATGTGGTGGAGGGGTTGCTGTTTGCAATGGGGTTAAAGGGAAATGTTACATTGTACACGTTTTTAAGTTCTTGTGCAGTTCAGAGCTGGCATGGGCAAAGATATTCAGTGTGCCATCTACCAGACACATGTTGAAATGCAATTACATACATAAACCCCTTAAATCATTTTGTTTTCTGACCGCAGTACTTCTGCAGGTTTAAGCTTGCGCCTGTCATGGTTCTAAAAACTGTAAATCTTGCTACATCTGTTTGTTTTGAAATATTTTAAAGTCATTTTGGTTGCAATTTTGCTGGTGAAAAGACAAAAATAGCAGCATTTTCATAATTTGAAGAATTTAAGCAGAACTTATGGCTCTTGAAATGTAGTCGTAATTTCAAAAAAATGTAATAAAGAGAAAAAGTAGACATACACGCAGGTCAGTGATGACCTTGGAATACTACTGGAAGAGATCTTTGGCATGCAAGTCAGAGTTGCTGGAATATTTTCAATGGAAGCAAATTCAATCTGAACACAAACTTAAATATATAAATCCTTTCACACATCTATTTTGCAATACAAGAAAACTGGAACCTAAGAACTGTGTGAGAATATAACAGAAGTAATTTGTTTAGTTGCTGGTGCAGACTGTTCTGTGATCAAATTTTGTTTCCCAAAGGAGAAAGTCAGTTTTAAATTAAAGAGCAAACAGGCAGAAAAAAGAAGCAAGCAATCAAAACCTTCCCAGGAGAGAAAAAATAATGCTAGAACTCCAGAGATGCTATTTAATAAATAAACACCTTCATTTCTGTAAGTTAATTTCTTCACAGGAAATAAGCTTAGTTTTAATTATATTGCAGTATGTCATGTTTAATATAAGATACATGGGACTCATTGACTTTCACTTATTAAAGTCACTGCATTGCTAAAAAAGAAGCATGTAGGTTAGGACTCTGTAGAGTAATTGTTGGGTAGTATGCATTGTTATGTAGAAGGTCTTATATTTGTTGTTCTAGACATATACAATTTAGTAAATTGAAAAACATTTCCTCCAGAGAAAATGCTTTTATTACTTACATGCAAAAAATATATTCATGAAAATTGATCCTAAACAATTATTTATGGAGCCGTGCGGCTTGAGTAAGAAGGACCGGCGGAGTCCCGAGAGGAGAGGGGCGGCCGGGGGAGGAAGGTGCGTACCCCGCCACCCCCCACTCCCGACGACGGCGGTGCTCGGAGGATCCTCCTGCGCTATTGTAGAACGGGCGCACGGCGAAGGCGGCCCGCAGCAGGGGAGAGCTCCAGTCCCCCCCCATACCCCCCCTGTCTGGAGTGATCGCGGGACACAGAGCGCACACAGCGGGGATGCCCAATTGGGTGATTGAGGGGGGGAGAGATCAGCTCTCCCTGGATGGTCTGCGGTGCCAGGGGAGGGGGAGGAGAGCTGCTGGATCACTGCTGCTCTGCAGGGTGTTGCTGAGGCAAGACGGAGGCCACAGGGCAAGGGCTCCGACAGACCTGCCTGTGCACAAGAGTCCCACAGAAGGCCAATTCATTAAAAATGATTAAAGGCTGAGCTCAGGGGGGGGGCTCCGGTGTCGTTGACCAGTATGCCAGCATAGGAAGAGAGCTCTAGAAACCCGTATGGATAAAGTGATAATTAAGCAACTTTCCCCCCCAAAAAAAATTTTGGGCACAAAACTTGCTATAATCTAGCAGAAGAAACCCCCAATATGTCTCGGGGAGGAAAAACACAAACCTCGAAGGGAGTTAACAAGTATTTTTCGCCGGCGCCACGAGGGTCGGGAACCCAACCCGGCGAGCAAGATGGCGCCGAAGCTCAAAGAAAAGATTCAAGGAGGCTGATGGAGGGATCCGCGGCAGAAGGGAATATCACCCGAGCATATCTAAAGGAAATGCTGGAAGGAATGCTGTCATCCTCTCATGACAAATTATACAGATCCCTCCGGCAGGACTTTAAAAATCTGGCCTCCGAGCTCAAAGAGGAAATAGGCAGCCTCACGAGGAGAACAGCAGACCTGGAGAACAGGTTAGATGCGGCCCTCCACGCGCAAACAGAGGCAGACGAGGAGATTAGTCGTCTCAGCGCCGAGGTTTCCTGCCTAAAAGAGAGCCTGGAGGATCAGGAGAACCGGGACCGTAGGCAAAACCTGAGGATCCGCATTGTCCCTGAAGAGGTTCGTCCTGACCACCTTAGGCCCTATCTGATGGATCTTTTCAGGAGTGTCTGCGACAGTCTGGAGGAGAAAGACCTGGAGCTGGACCGAGCTCATCGCGCGCTGGCTCCCAAATCAGGCGACCCAAAAAGAAGAAGGGACGTGATTGTGCATATGCACAGTTACTCCACTAAGGAAAAAATAATAACAACCCGCAGGGACAAAAAAGTGTTCGAGTTTCAAGAAGAACCCCTACAAATTTTCAATGACCTCGCTAGGGCAACTATTGAGAGGCGCCGAGAGTTAAAACCTCTAACAACGCTACTGCAAGAGAAAGGTATAAACTACAGATGGGATTCCCGTTTCGGCTTATTGTGACGAGAAACGGCAAACAATTATCCATCAGACAACCGGAAGACATGCCACAAGTCGCACGCGAGTTTGGCTTTGAACTTCTGGCCCCACAGAGATCGGACTTGCCGGACTCTAGGCGACCGGGCCGCGGGGGGGTCCCCATCAGGGCTTCAGGGTGACTGGCGGACCAAAATTCCCAGAAGAACCAACTGCCCGACTGGGAAGTTTGAGAGACACGTCGACCTCCTCAAATGCTGGCTTTTGATTGCGAAGACCACCTCCGCAGCGCGAGAAGGCTGAGGCAGGGGGTCACCTGCCCTGAAGATATGGAGAGGCGCTCCGGCAAGGCCACTGGCTCGGTTCACGTGCGTACATGAGTTACGGAGCACTCTCAGTCTGCACACTCTTCTTCCCGTCCCCCGGACCTCAGGCTCCGCCCCGCACACTGCACAGGCATACTCAGGTTACCAACAAGATTCACCTGGCCTGTTATGCCTGCACCAATCTGCAGTGTCTCCCTGTAGCTCTTCCTGTCCCGCCTCTGTTCCTAATTGGACCTTCCTGCTTTATCTAGCTCCTCTCTGCTCTCAGTCTTTGCTCGACATAGTCTCTGTATGGAAGTACTTCTGGATTCTCTCAGTGTTTTCACAGGTTCTGACGCGGCTTGTACGACTACCCCCTCTGGCTCTCGATCTCGGCATTCCTTGGACAACGCTCACTCTGGCAACCCCTTGAACACGGCTTGGACAACGACCTATCTCCACTCTCCATTCCATGACTTCGGCGAGGCATCCTTCACTCTATCTCTACAACTGGTACCGGCAAGTATTGTCCACCTTATTACACCTGGCCTGGCAACGCTTCATACCACACTCCGGAAATGCTCCCTTTGCTGTGGGTGCGTGTATTACCACTTCCCCCTTCAGCTCAGGGGATGGGTCTGGTCTGCGGGCAGCACCGGCGTAACATTATGTCGAGCCCACAAGATGCAGACCAGACCGAACTTGAACAGTTTCTCTCCAATCTGGTTCAGCAAAACCAGGCCATGGCAGATCAAATTGTGGCACTTACACGCCAGGTCGCAGTACTCTCAGACAGGGTACCGACCGCGACCCCGCCAGATGTAAGCCCCCACTCAGCAAGCGCAGTTAGCAGCTCAGATGTAAGGATTCCTACCCCCAAGCCTTATGCAGGTGAACCGCAAGATTGTAGGGGTTTCCTCAACCAGTATGAGGTGCAGTTTGAAATGGCCCCCCATCTCTACAATACTGATCGCAAGAAGGTAGCTACATTTATAACCTCCTCACTGGCAGCGCCCTGGCTTGGGCTTCCCCGGTTTGGGAGCGACGTTCTGAACATACCCAAGATTACCCTGCATTTAAAGCCGAGTTTCAACGAGTATTCGATTCTCCCGCTCGTCGGGAGATGGCATCTGTTTCTCTCCTCCAGATCACTCAGGGACGGCGAACGGTGACACAGTATGCTGTGGAATTCCGGACTCTAGCAGCCGAGACTAACTGGGGACAAGAGGCTCTCGTCTCCGTATTCTGGCAAGGCCTGGCAGATCCCATCAAGGACGAACTCTCTCGCCAATCCAGGCTGGATCAATTGGAGGTCCTCATTGATTTGGCTGTCCGAGTGGATCAACGTATCCAGGTACGCCGCTCTGAGCGTCAGCGCACTCGCTTCCATAACTTTCAAGTTCCGTTCTCAGTACTCCCAGCAACACTCCTGCTCCCCCAAGTGCTACCATACCTCTTCGTCCTGCACTGGAGTTGCCAGAGCCAATGCAATTTGGGGTACAACACATCCGCACACCGATATGGCAGTTCCGCCACGCCAGGGGATTGTGTTTCTACTGCGGATCCATGGAACATCTGGTTCGGGAGTGTCCACGGCATCCGGGAAACGGGAACACCCAGTGAGTACAGAGGGGCTCTCTCTGGGTGTAATGTCTCCACGTCCCCTTTCTAAAGGTGAATTCCGAAAAAAAACTTACATTTCGAGTCTCCCTTTCAGGCGATAAGTTCAAGACTTCGTCCGCCGCTTTCATTGACTCAGGAGCTGGAGGAAACTTGGTGGATCTTGAATTCGCCAGGGTAAACCGCTTACCACTCGTGAGAAAGAAGGTTCCATCGCACTCGTCAGTATCGATGGACGTCCTCTTACCCCGGCCCACATCTCCTTAGAGACGGCTCCCTTGCTTCTGTCCTCACATCTGCACAAGGAGATTTTAGTTCTCGATGCCATTCACGCTCCTGGGATACCCATCACACTTGGTCTTCCTTGGCTACAGCTTAACAATCCTCTCATTGACTGGACTTCCTCTGCTTCCATTTCCTGGAGGCCGAGGTCAGGCGAGACTCATCAACTGCTGGCCAATACCTCTGTTCCCGAAGTTATTCTACCTTCCGTTTACCATCAATTCCGGGACGTTTTCAATAAGGTACAGTCAGACCTCTTGCCTCCACACAGGACATACGATTGTCCGATCGACCTAGTTCCAGGTTACTCCCTACCCAAGTCCAAGACCTACCCCTTGTCGTTACCAGAATCTCACGCTATGGATGAATATATCCAGGAGAATCTCAAGAAAGGCTTTATTCGTCACTCCAATTCCCCTGCAGGGCTGGGTTTTTCTTCGTCAAGAAAAAGGACGGGTCATTGAGGCCTTGCATCGACTACAGGGGTTTAAACCACATAACAATTAAAAATCGTTACCCCTTTCCCCTTATTACCGAACTGTTCGATAAATTACAGGGGGCCAAGATTTTTTCCAAGTTGGATCTACGTGGTGCCTATAACTTGGTGCGCATCAGGAAGGGGGATGAATGGAAGACGGCCTTCAACACGCGTAGTAGACACTATGAATATCTGGTAATGCCTTTCGGCTTATGTAATGCTCCCGCTGTCTTCCAGGATTTCATCAACGACGTCTTTCGTAAGGTACTCAATATTTTTGTTATTGTATACTTGGATGATATCCTGATTTTTTCCAAAGATCTCCAGGACCATATACGCCACACCTCCTACGTCTTTTCCTGTCTCCGTGAACACCATTTGTACGCCAAACTGGTACATTATTTCCGATGAGGGCTTTATGATGGACTCCGGTAAACTTCAAGCAGTCACTGAATGGCCAAGACCCAACTCTCTCAAGGCCATTCAACGTTTTTTAGGGTTCGCTAATTATTATCGTAAGTTTATACGGAGTTTTTCCACCATTGTGGCACCCCTTACTGCGCTCACCAAAAAAGGAGCTGATCCTTCTGCTTGGTCATCCGAGGCCATCTCCGCCTTCGAGACACTCAAGGAAGCCTTTATATCCGCACCTATTCTCCGTCATCCCAACATTGAACTTCCCTTCGTCCTGGAGGTCGACGCTTCTGATTGTGGTGCTGGTGCCATTCTTTCTCAGAGACCCACCCCCCAAGATAAGTTACATCCCTGTGCATATTTTTCCAAGAAATTCTCGTCTGCCGAGAGGAACTATGACGTGGGTAACAGGGAACTTCTGGCCGTGAATATGGCTCTTCAAGAGTGGAGACACCTGCAGGAGGGGTCGAAAGAGCCGTTTACTATTCTCACGGACCACAAGAACCTTCTTTACATAGAGAATGCTCGACACCTTGGTCCATGACAGGCTCGTTGGGCTCTTTTTTTTCTCGATTCGATTTTCACCTTTCCTACAGTATATCCCCAGGACCAAGTACGTAAAGGCAGACGCACTCTCCGTATACATTCTTCTGAAGAGAGGCCAGAGGAATCTTTGGAGACTATCCTTCCGCATGAGAGGATTCTCGCCACATCTTCTTTCAAAAATCTTGACAAGATTTTGCACTCCCAAGGACTTGGTCGTTCCCTACAACAAACCCTTTGTACCTTCCAAATTTGTTCCAGAGGTCCTGTCTTGGGGTTACTCCTCTAAATCTGCAGGTCATCCAGGTTTTAAGAAGACTACTGATCTCATTCGTCGGAATTTCTGGTGGCCAAGGATGTCTCAAGATATTCTGGAGTTTACCCGCGCCTGTCCCACGTGCGCTCAAAGCAAGACTCTCCGTCAAAAGCCTCAGGGTTTTCTGTTACCCCTTCCAGTTCCCGACCGCCCCTGGTCCCACATTTCGATGGACTTCATCGTGGAGTTGCCCAGGTCCAGAGGAATGAACACTATCTAGGTGGTCATGGACAGGTTCTCGAAGATGTCCCATTTTATTCCACTTAAAGGATTACCCACCTCCCCCGCCCTGGCTGATATCTTTACGGAGCAGATTTTCCAGATTCATGGGATCCCTTCGTCCATTGTTTCTGACAGAGGTTCTCAGTTCGTATCCAAATTTTGGAGAGCTTTCACGAAGAGATTGGGCATCTCTTCTTCTTTCTCTTCCGCCTATCATCCTCAGTCCAATGGACAAACGGAGAGAATCAATCAATCCCTGGAGAAGTACCTGAGATGTTTCATATCCGATTTCCAGGATGATTGGGCACAACTCCTCTCTTGGGCAGAGTATGCCGTCAATTCTGCCAAAAATGAGTCCACCCGGGAGTCACCCTTCTTTATAAATTATGGGTTCCATCCTCCCTGTCTTCCCATCCCCAACATCCCTTCTGGAGTGCCAGCCGTAGATGAACGCATTTCTTCCCTCCAAACCGCATGGTCCAGGATTCAGTCTACCCTTCTCAACTCCTCCCGCAGATCGAAACTACAGGCCGATCGTTGTCATCGTTCGGCGCCCAGTTACAAACCAGGGGATTTGATATGGCTTTCCTCTAAGAATATCCACCTCAAGGTACCATCTCCTAAACTGACACCTAAGTTCCTGGGTCTCTTCCCTATTTGCGAACAAATCAATCCCGTGGCATACCAGCTCCAACTACCACCCAGTATGAAGATTCCCAATGTCTTTCATGTGTCCCTCTTAAAACCATTTATTTCCAGTCACTTCTTTCCGGATCAAACTCGTAAACCGCATCCCATTACTGTACAAAATAATGAGGAATATGAAGTTCACTCTCTTTTGGATTCTCGCCTATCCAGGGGTCAGCTCCAGTTCTTGGTGCAGTGGACGGGCTTTGGCCCTGAACAGAGATTCTAGGTACCTTCAAAGGACATTCATGCCCCGGCCCTTCTTAAGTCCTTCAGGAAAAAGTTTCCAGAGAAACAATTCTTGGATCGTCCTGAGGCTGTTCCTGAAGAGGGGGGTACTGTCTTGAATCGGCGTTCTCCACGCTCCCCACACAAAGCACCCCCTTCCCGCAGGGAGTCCCTGGACACACAAAACAAACCTGCCTTACCGGCCTCCATGGCTCCTCGCCCCTGCCGCCGTCGCGGGATCACTCCCCTCGGCGATTCCTCTGCTCAGCGCTGGGCGCGCCCACGTCCTCCTGCACGCACACCTGCACGCACACCTGCACCATCCACTGGCTCTGTTAACGCGCGTATACGAGTTACGGAGCACGCTCAGTCTGCACACTCTTCTTCCCGTCCCCCGGATCTCAGGCTCCGCTCCCGCACACTGCACAGGCATACTCAGGTTACCAACAAGACTCACCTGGCCTGTTATGCCTGCACCAATCTGCAGTGTCTCCCTGTAGCTCTTCCTGTCCCTCCTCCATTCCTAATTGGACCTTCCTGCTTTATCTAGCTCCTCTCTGCTCTCAGTCTTTGCTCGACATAGTCTCTGTATGGAAGTACTTCTGGATTCTCTCAGTGTTTTCACAGGTTCTGACGCGGCTTGTACGACTACCCCCTCTGGCTCTCGATTTCGGCATTCCTTGGACAACGCTCACTCTGGCAACCCCTTGAACATGGCTTGGACAACGACCTATCTCCACTCTCCACTCCCTGACTTCGGCGAGGCATCCTTCACTCTATCTCTACAACTGGTACCGGCAAGTATTGTCCACCTTATTACACCTGGCCTGGCAACGCTTCATACCACACTCCGGACACGCTTCCTTTGCTGCGGGTGCGTGTATTACCACTTCCCCCTTCAGCTCAGGGGACGGGTCTGGTCTGCGGGCAGCACCAGCATAACATCAATGTCGCCGCCATTTTATAGCGTTCAAGACGCGATGTGGGCTCTATAAAGATGGCGGCGACACTGGCACCCGATGACACATACCGGAGCCTGTAACTCGGGAAGCAGGGGGTCCCTGAGCCACAAATCAATGCGGTTCAGCTCAGGGGACACCCTGCTCCCGCACACTAGTATTAAAAATACATTTTGCTGCTTAATTACCATAGAGGATAGCCGCTAAGGTAAGGAATGATTTTTTATTTATATGTGTGTTTTACTCATAGTGTAGATGTGCAGAGGGTCTCCGGAGCTGAACCGCTTTGGTTTTAGGTCCGAGGACCCCCTGCTTCCCGAGATACAGGCCACTTTATGGGGTGCCGGTATCTCTCTGCTTTGTTTACATTCCGCGGTCACGTGATCGGGACATTTAAATGCAGAGGGATACTGGCACCTCATAACAGGGCCTGTATCTCGGGAAGCATGCGGTTCCCGGACCTGGAACCAATGCGGTTCAGCTCCGGAGACCCCCTGCACATGTACACTATGAGTAAAAATTGTTTTTATATTTTTTTATTTTGCCGATGTTTGCGCAGAGAGTGGCAGATTTCTCTCTGCTGCAAACACATATCAGCAGAAACGGCGTATCGCCAGGTTATCGGGAGACATTCTGTTTTGCCACCGGCTAATCGGCGTTTTGCTTTCACAGTGATTCGCCAGGGATTCGGCCCTTATTGCATACTGTGAGGGCAAATTGCCAAAATCATGTAGATAGGGAACACTTGCCGAGAGCACTTTTTCGGCACTTACTGCATAGAGCCCATAGTTCTCACCAAAAATCTACACTGAATTGGAGACATCGGCGGACCCTCCAACTCATGACTATATGCTGAAATGGGCCGCGGACTTGAATATAAATATCAACAGAGAGGAATGGGACGATATTTGGGAAGGAACTTCCATTTGCACCACAACCAAAGAAAATATTTATAAAATACTGTTTTACTGGTATCTCACTCCAGTAGACTAAAGCAAACTTATCCTCTGGCATCTGATCTCTGTTGGAGAGGCTGTGGACAAAATGGGGACATGGCCAACATCTGGTTGTCATGTCCTGAAATTAAGAAATATTGGGACATGGTTCAAATTTTATTAAAAGAGGTTACCAACCTCGATTTGCCTATTGATCCACTGACCTTCCTACTGGCTAGGCCAATGAAATAAATTTACCGCCCAGTAAGGAAATTAATCTCCTTTATTCTCACAGCGGCGAGGTGTGAGGTAGCGGCCTACTGGAAGAAAGTAGCTCCCCCCTCGAAAGGAATGCTAAAAAAAAGAATACACGAGGTGATGCTTATGGAAAACTGCGCTCCTTAAGCTAAACAGTTTTCTACAGAATCTGGGAACCATGGATAATTTTATAAAACTAGTCTAATTCACCAAGGTATAGCCCAGAAGATAGAACGCTGGGAAAAGGAAGCCTGTGATAATCAGTGATTAGAAAGAGTCCATCCAAGGTGGACACTTAGTGACCGGGGTTGACACCCCCCCCCCACACCTCCCCCTCTTTCTCCCCCCTCTTCTTATTTCCCTGGCCTTTAATTGAATAAGTGCGTCTGTGGTAAGCGGCTCCATTGAAACTCTGTATCACTTCCTAAGCCGCAAAACCAACCGGGGAAGTCTTAACCACAAACTCAAGTGGATAAGTGGTTTGCGGTCTAATTGAAGTGGCAGAATGCAGCAATGAATCCTGCGGTTACCGATTCCGGCAAGCAGTGACACATTGTATGCCATAGCTCAAACCGCAAACCACATCACAGACCCTATTCAATTAAGTAGCTAACTTTTGTTAGGAAGGAGCTAGCACTCTAATTTTTGGACTACAGATAGTTGAGAATACAACATTCACATACATACTGTTTTTATATCACCCACACATACAGAAAGTACATATAAAAATAAAATGTGTTTCAGGTATGTTTTAAAGTGTAAAGGAAAGAAACCTTTCCTGTCAGCCCGGCAATGAATCCATTAACATGTCAATATGTTAAGGATGAATGAGCTGAGGAATTTGTCATCTCCATTCTTCAATGGAAACCCTGCTGAGTTGGTGCCCCAGTGTCTAGAGAAGTCTGGAGTTGAAAAGCCTTAGAGACCCTAGGTGTCAGGGCGGACAGTTTATTGCAAAGTACCAGATATCAGTACGAAGTATGGGCTATCAACATTTGGTAGCCCAATCCCAGACTTACTGTCGTCAGGTAAGGCGTTGGGCCCGGTATGCTAAGCAGCTTAGGTGTCAAGTTAGCACATGCTCTGAGCAAACCGGGAAGCAACTTTTGCCCTTTTTGTGAGCTACTGGCAAGTCTGGGATAGGTGGGAAAAGTTGTTCCCACGGGATGATTGGCCGGGTATGTTAGAGATAGGACCCTTAACCCTATCAAAATGCCTGCAGCCCAGTCCCAGTTAGATTAATCTGATCCAGCTAAGATCAACCAAGAAACATCAAGTACAGCGTCAACGGTTCCGGAGTGTGAGGGGTTAACTACACTGTAACGAAGAATTGCACCCTCTTCCAGAATTCGTTTGAGCTGGGGATTCCCGAACAAATCCTGTAAGGATTTTATGAAACTATTCCTTTCGGTGGAGAAATAGGGGTGGCAAGTTGCACCCGTAGCAAGGCTTGTCGCAGGGCTCAAATCGCGCACCCACTTGCATGCGTGCAGGTGTGTCCAGAGGCTTTGTTGTTAAGTCATTTGTTCCGTGGAGATTTGATTTTGTTTACCCATCCCAGTAAGTTTTTTATCCAGTGTAATTGTGAAGATTTGTGTGTTTGTCTGAAAATAAATAAATTACAATTTTTTTGTGAGGAATCGGGGAACACTTCCCTTGCAGTGTGTTTCCTCCTCTCTTTCTTCCAGTACTGCAGCTGCTGCTGCTTCCGCTCTTTCCCCTGCTGGTGCGCGCACCCCCGCTCTGCTTAAAGAGCTTGCGCTCACCCGCTCCTCTTCCAGAGTATCATGGAGCGTAGCTCCGCCCCCTCGGTCGCGCCACGCCTCCTCCGCGCACGGCACGCACGTGTGTCATCGCGCAACGATCCCCAGCTGCATGTCAAGCTACTAATGAGCCCCTTGTCTGCCTGCACCTATTCCAGCTTCCGCTGAGGCCTTGCCTCCGCTCCACCTCCCAAGTCATTGGTCACTTCCCTTATAAAGACCCGGTCAGTGCTCGGTCTCATTGCTGAGCATAATCAAGTGTTGCCTTTGCGTTAGCCTGTTGTGTCTATCCCTGTCTTGTCTAGTTTTCTTGCAGTTAACCCTACGTGTAACGTCCCGGCTTGTTGTGGATTCTCTCTGGCTCTTGACCCCTGGCTTACGGACTTCAACTACGTGAACCTCTCTAACCCGGACCCTGGAAGTATTGGATTCAACTCTTCTAACCTACCCAGACCTAGCAACGCTTATAATCCACCTTCTGGGCACGCCCCCGCTGCTGTGGGTGCATGGCATAGTACTTCCCACCTCAGTGCCAGGGTCAGGTATAGCTTGTGGGCTCGCGCAACCATTACAATTTTGCCCTCCTTGTTGTGCTCAATTCAGAATCCTGGTATTAATGTGTTGGTAAGATCTTGTCTACCGTGACAGAGAGTAACTAATATTTAAAAAAAAAATGTCAAAGGCAATACTGTAGCTATTGTATGAACCCTAACCAATCCATCTACCCAAGCAAATCAATCAATCAAATGAAACAAAATCTGCCACATACAGTAGATGCCTTCCAAACACACAAAATCTTTGGCATTTAGAAAAGTATGACGTTATAGTTTTTGTCATACCTTAGTAAAACTGTATAACAATATTACTGTCACAAAAGAGCAACTCAATATTATGTGTAACTTGTTTCCCCCACCCGGTGGGAGATTTGTCCATTACTACAGTGTACAGTAGAGGCTACTCTTATTCGAACAAAAACCAGTGGCAATTCCCCCAAAAAAACAGGAAACACCCAGGTACATTCTGAATACATGCCTTAAACTTTCCTTAAACTAGCCCCAGCATTTCTGCATTGATTAATGGCCTATCAGATTAACAGCGGGGGTCCCTGGCAGTCCCATTCAAACTGAATTGGACTGGCACGGATCCCTTCTGTGTTAATCCTATGGGTCGTTAGTCAATGCAGAAATGCCTTAAACGTGCCTCAAACTAGCCCAGAACATACCCAGCACATACCCAGCACATACCCAGAATTTAACCCGGCTAGTTTACGGCAAATGTTAGAATAAACGTTGCCTCTACTGTATGGTGTATATACCTGCTGGCAACAGGAAGGTTAAGTCATCCGCTGATGGTAGCGGGGACACAGGATCAGGCTACTGGGGTCCGTACCCCACATATCTCTTTATCAGTGCAGTGCCTCCATCTGCTGTAGGCTCCAGGAACTGAAGGTGATCTCCCACGGTAGAACATATTACCTCTCCCCTCAGTAAGGTCACGTACCAGGCAGGATGTATATAACAACAGGAATGGTTTATTCACTCTGTACAGCACAGTTAAATGGCAGTCTTCTGCCCGATGCAGTACTCTCAGCTCTCACTGAAGGATGGTCCTTGGACCTTCACTACAGGCCAAGGGCACCCGCAGCCATCCTAGCCTAGCTCTTCTCCACCTCCCTAGCAGAGGCAGAGGAATGGTCTACACTCACTCTCCCCCAAGGGGAAGAGGATTTGAGAAGACCCAATCTCAGCTTTTCCACTGTGTGACCTGCCTTCCTCAAATGGGGGAAGGCACTACCACATTAAGGGCAGTCCTGCCTTTAATTACTTCCAGGAGGAGGGCACCAGGTCTGGCTCATGATTGGTTATGCTAAGGCCTTATTTCACCTCCTCCTGCTGTCAATCAAGTACAGCTCCTCGGAGGTAGAAAACCCCATAACTTACTTCTGGCAAGGCCTGCTTGTACCAGTACTTACTGCCAGAAGGGAACAACTAGTAGCCACAGATGCTATGGCTATATATGCTTAAAGTTTTATAAGGGATCTTGTTACTATATGAAATGGTTACTGCAGTGAAATTGCATAATGTTACATAAAGTTAATATTTTGATTTAGAAGCTTTCTGAAAATTCCTGTTGAGTTTATTCTTTTATAGCATGGAAATATGCATTAGATGCAAATATATGTTTTACATACTCTAAACCTAGATGTAAATGGTCTGTAAATCATTAATTGCCACAATCATCAAGTAAATTACAAGGCTGAAAAACAAAAACAAAAAAACGTATGTATAGAGGTACTTGTGCTGCAAAACCACTCCCCTGTGTTTTTCTTTGTCAAATGTTTTTTTCAAAGATTCAACATTCAAATATTAAAAAATGTCTGCGTATTTAGCATGTACTGTATACAGCTTCTCCTCTTTTATCAATTTATTTGGGAATAGGGAAAAGGAGCAGTGTGTTGAATAGCTTGAGAAAGCAGGCAGACAGGGATATAGAGAAAGTTAAAATAAAAGAGAGAGTTTATAAAAAAAATTATTGTTAAAAGTACAGTATTATTATTTTTTATATGATGGGATAGAAGGGGAATGAGGGGTTCTCAAACTCTCCTGTGAAACTCAGGAGGGATTTTTCAATTTCAATTTCTAAAGGCTCAATTTGTGCAGCCGGCATAATATTATCAGCAATGGTAGAAGTATAAGATCCTTTTGTTGGTACCACTATCAGCACCACAAGTAATGTGGATGCACAACATGTATGCATGCCTCTGGAGCCTCCTGATTCTGTTGCTGCTGTTCATCCTTTGCTAAAGAAACAAGTTGTGGATGAACTTAGCTTAGAGTACGTGCTTATTCCACCTTCTTTAACATCAGGTTTTTTTTTTTTAAGTATCTCTGTATTAGAATTAGCAGGTTGCTATGAATATCTTTATTGAAGAGTGATTTTCTAGTATGAGGCCCACAATTGTCAGCAGCCATCTGTTCTTTGAACAGATGTGCAAGCAGAAAAGGAAGCAGCATGTGTTTTGTGCAAATGCAGGTCAGGATGGTAACATTCATTCTGAACCTGGGCCCTGTTTTAGCTTGTTGTGGAACCCCATGACACATTTTGTATTGATGCCTCTAGTTTAATCTGCACCACCAGAATCTGCTATACCAAGCACCTCTTTTGCTACTCTTTTGGTTTCTATTAAGGGCTAAGGAATCATCAGGATTCAGTGACATGGTTTCAGCAATACAAACTGGCTCAGGTATGCCAATCATTGTTGGAGAAGATGAACAATACATTGGTGGTCAATAGAGGCTCTTCTAGTGAGCTTAGTAAAACACATCCTGGAAAAGGTGATATGGAGGAATATGGATGTTCCTCTCTGAGACATCACAGTAGGTTCCAGGCTGATATTCTCCTCCCACATTCAACACACATTACATGGGTATTGTTGTCTACCCAGGGAACAACCAACTTAGTTAGAAAATATTTTACATTCCCACTACATGTATGTTGAGTGATTCTGAGGTAGTCTCCTCTATGTACTCACTCTGCAGCTATTGGTCCCCTGATGTAGATGACTGCTTTTCAAAATTGAGCACCCCCCCCCCGCCAAAGACCTTGATCCAAGCATCATACTGTCTGCTGGCACCTTTGGCATACTCCTTGCCCATGTCCCAGTACTGCTCTAACATGGCAAAATCCACCCTGCAAACTCTTTAAGAAAATCCAAAACTCTGATAACTATGTTGTGAACCCCTTAACTCCAACAACAATTTGTTGAAGTGCCAACTATTGCTGGTAGTAGCGCCTCCTTTAGAAACAAACAATTGTAGTCTGAGAATGGCGTCAGTCTAATGGCACTCGATTGGACTTGCGACAGGCTGTGGCTCGATAGATACATCCGGTCAATCTGGGACAAGGACATCAGTGTATGCCATATCCTAATGTAGGTGAACTTAAAGGGTGACTTGGAATATTTTTCTTGCCTCACGTCTAACAGGGAGTTGCAGGCCATAATCTCCTGCAGGCTCGAAACAGAGTATGGGTGCAATTCTGTACTAACCTGGTAAAGAGTCTCGAGTGTCCAGGTGAAATCACCCCTGAGCACAACACACTCATCCACTCCAGGTCTGGTGAAGAACTGCATTCACAAGTGTCGGGTGGCAGGAGCATGCAACTTCTTTGTGCCAGACCCTGACATGCAGTCATTGGCCTGGAACAACAGCATTGGTAAGCAGAAGCTCTGGATGAATGGATTCCGAGAATTGGGTGATGTTGTGTCAAGGATTGGACTTCGGCTGAAGTGGATCCCAGTGGCAGGAACAGCAGGGAGCGAATTCAGGAAACAAGCAGGTGTCCGAGGCAGGCGGCAGGTAGCGAAGTCAGGAAACAAGCAGAGGTCGGCAACGAGGAAACTGGAACAGGATGATAGCAATAGCTAGCACAGCAGTAAATACAGGAACCTTGCAGAAGCTAAGGAACCAGTATAAACAGGCAAAGAGGAACAGGAAAGGGAGGTTTATATAGGCAGGCTGGGAGGTGGAGCACAGGTGCAGAGGTGTCAGGTATCAGAGTCTGGAATGTTCCTTAGTTTAGCAGCAGCACTCCCGGTGGGCAAGTATAGGTACTGCAGGCTAGAACCAGACATTGAGAGTGGCAGCAGTCCCGGTGGCCAAGCATGGGAACAGCAGGCTAGAGAATATGACATTACTCCCCCCTCCCAAGAGCGTTCTCCGGACGATCCTTGCTAGGCTTGTCTGGATATCTCCGGTGAAAAGCTTTGACTAGTCGCGGAGCATGTACAAAATCTTTGGGTTCCCAAGACCTTTCCTCTGGGCCATAGCCCCCCCAGTGAACCAGGTACTGTAGTTTCCCTCGGTGTAACCTGGAATCCAAAATTCTCTCCACAATGAATTCCTCTTCGTTATCCACGAGGACGGGTTCAGGGGGAGGAAGTCTCCGTTCAGGAAACGGATTCTCACGGAAAGGTTTCAGCAGAGAAGAATGAAACACAGGGTGTATATTGATGGTCTCAGGAAGCTCTAATCTGAAGGACACTGGATTTATTAGTGCTGAGATGCGAAATGGCCCGATGTATTTTTGGCCCAATTTAATGGTTGGAACCTTTAGACGTAGATTTCTTGTTGAAAGCCAGACTTTATCCCTGACTTGAAATTCTGGGGAGGGTCTGCGGTGTTGGTCTGCTGCTCTTTTGTACTTTACTTTAGTCTCACGAAGTGTCTCTTTGAGGGTCTCCTGGATGTCTCGCAGAGTCTCCAGTTTCTCTGTAACTGCCGGAATGGGGCCCGAAGATGGAAAACGAGGAATAAAGGTTGGATGAAATCCATAATTTGAGAAAAAGGGGCATTTCTGAGTCGAAGAATGATGTGAATTGTTGTAAGAAAACTCAGCTAATGGTAGGAAATCAATCCAGTCATCCTGGAGATGACAAACAAAACATCGTAAGTATTGTTCCAAAGTCTGATTGGTCCTTTCTGTCTGGCCATTGGATTGTGGATGATAGCCAGACGATAAATTTAAACGAATTCCTAGAGAGGAACAGATGGTCCTCCAAAATTTTGAAGTGAATTGTACCCCTCTATCGGATATGATCTCATCAGGAGCTCCGTGAAGCCGAAACACCTCTTTCACAATCAACTTGGCTGTCTGGTCTGCAGAAGGAAGATTCAGTGCTGCAATGAAGTGAGCCATCTTTGTAAGTCGATCCACCACTACCACGATGGTATTATGTCCACTTGATCGGGGCAGGTCAACAATAAAATCCATTGATATGGACCCCCAAGGACGAGTTGGAACCAGAAGGGGCTGCAGTAAACCCACAGGTGATGCTCGAGGGGTCTTGGTCCTAGCACAAGTCTCACAGGAGAGGACATGGTCTTTAACATCTTGTGCTAATTTAGGCCACCAAAAAGAGCGAGACAACAGTTCCTGTGTCTTGAGGACACCTGGGTGACCAGCGGGTCGGGAGTCGTGCATTAATTGGAGCACCTCTAATTTTACCTCCTTAGGGACGAACAGACGATCCTTATAGTGCCAGAGACCATCACATAGAAATAGTTCTGCTTCCGGAGGAGGGTTTTTAAGAAAAGAGTCATTTGAGTAGGCTCCCTTTATTCGTGTGAGGAGATCGGCGGAGAATGTGACGCCCAAAAAATTTCTTTTTGGAAGAATAGTTTCTTCTTGCTCTTTGTCTGAACTAGGATTAGGAAAGGACCGTGACAAGGCGTCGGCTTTTCCATTCTTGGAGCCAGGGCGGTAGGAGATGTGGAACTGAAATCTTGCAAAGAAGAGAGCCCACCTGGCTTGTCGCGCAGACAGTCTCTTTGCGGATCGAATGAATTCTAAGTTCCTTTGATCCGTAAAGACTGTAATTGGGTGATTGGCCCCCTCCAGTAGATGTCTCCACTCAGAGAATGCAGCTTTGATAGCCAAGAGTTCTTTGTTTCCGATGTCATAATTTTGTTCAGCTGTATACATTTGGTATGAATAAAAGGCTGGATGAAGGAAGGAGCATCTTGGGTCCAATTCTTTGTGACAGAATGGCACCAACAGCGGAGTCGGATGCATCCACTTCCAAGATGAATGGTAATTCTGGATTTGGATGGATGAGGATAGGGGCAGATGTGAAGAGTGACTTCAATTGTTCGAATGCCGCATCCGCTTTAGGAGACCATTTGAAGGGGAATTCCTTCCGTGTGAGTTGGGTGATTGGGGCAATAATGCCAGAGAAATTTTTATTAAAACGTCTATAGAAATTGGCAAAACCCACAAATCTCTGAATGTCCTTTTCATTCCGAGGGATTGGCCATTCCACCACGGCTTGAATCTTGCCTGGGTCCATACTCAAACCCTCGGTAGAGATGATGTAACCGAGAAATTGCATGCTGGTTTTTTCGAATTCGCATTTTTCTAACTTGATTTATAATTTGTACTTACGGAGATGCTCAAGGACAATTCGGACATGTCTCTGGTGATCCATGATGTTATCTGAGAAGACTAGGATGTCATCCATGTATGCCACTATGAATTGGTCCAATAACTCTCGGAGGACATCATTGATTAAATGCTGGAAGGTAGCAGGGGCATTACAGAGTCCGAAAGGCATCACCAGATATTCATAGTGCCCATAACGGGTTCGGAAGGCTGTTTTCCATTCGTCACCGGGTCGAATGCGGACCAAATTATACGCTCCTCTGAGATCTAATTTGGTAAAGATTTTGGCTGACCGAATTCTTTCCAATAGTTCAGGAATCAGAGGTAATGGGTACCTGTTCTTCACCGTTATCTTATTTAGTTCTCGATAGTCAATGCAGGGGCGTAGAGAACCGTCTTTCTTTCCCACAAAGAAGAGCGCAGCGCCTGCTGGAGAAGTAGAGGGTCGGATAAAACCCTTTGATAGGTTCTCCTGTAGGTAGTCATTGAGGACCTTCAATTCCGGTTCTGAGAGGGAATAAATTCTTCCAAACGGAATAGCAGCACCCGGTAATAATTCAATGGGACAGTCATAAGAGCGATGTGGGGGAAGCGTATCTGCGTTCTTCTTGTCACACACATCTAAAAACTCAGAGTAAGGAGCCGGCAGAAGATTTTCTTGAGACGAGGAAATCTTATGTATTCCTACACACTCTTGTATAGGAGTTTTAGGTAGACAGGCTAGCTGACAGTGCTCCGAGGGAAACGTGAGTGTCTTGGTCTTCCAGTCGATTAGTGGGTTATGGATCATGAGCCATGGAATTCCCAGAATCACTGGAAACAAAGGTGATGGAATGAGACCAAATGAAATCTTCTCCTGGTGATTGGGCTCCATGATTAGTGTTAAGTTACTGGTTTCATGGGTAACAGGTCCAGAGCTCAAGGGAGAACCGTCAACGACTTCCATCTTTTCTGGCGATTCCTTGGCTACAAATGATACCAAATTGTTCTTGGCGAATTCTATGTCCATAAAATTCCCTGCTGCCCCTGAGTCGACCATTACTGTGGTTGAAAAACGATGTGTTCCTTCCTCAATGATAATAGGAACCAGGAGGTGAGGGTGTAGCGAAGGAGGGTTATCTTTCCTTTGAGAAGCAGAGAGAACAGTTTTTGAAATAGCGTGCAGCTGATTTCTTCTAGGGCTCTGGAAAGAAGACCGCCTGGACTTGTTTGGGCAATCAGCGAGATAGTGCCCATCGTTTCCGCAATATAAACAGAGATCTTCTCTTCGGCGTCTATTCCTTTCCCCGGTTGAGATGGGTCATCAAAAATAAGACTCATGGCATCGATGAACTCCTCCAGGTCCCTTAGTAGTGGGCTATCCTGTTCTAACATAGGGGAGACCCAAGCAAGGGCCTCATCCTTGAGCAGGGTTATGATCAGTCCAACCTGGGCTTCGTTGGTATTATAGATGGTAGGCTGAAGCTTGAACACGTCTGCATTGATTAAGGAAATCCCGAAAAGATTGTCTTTTTCCTCCAAATTTTTCCGGAAGGGTTACACGGGGCGCGGTTAGCACAGTCAGAGTCTTTTGAACAGATGCGGTGATTAAAGCTGCACGTAGTTCACGGTTTTCAGCTTCTGCGGCGGCAGCTCGTTCCTCTGAGCGGAGGGCACATCCTTCCGCGCGGACGACACATTCTTCCCAGCGGGCATTACGTTCTACCTGGCGGGCATCCCATTCTTTCCGGAGGGTATCCTGTTCTTCCACGTGACAAAGACGTTTGATAAGGTGTCCTTGTTGTTCTTGGAAACCAACCATGATACGTTGTAAGTCCTGCAGTGTCCGAGCCTGGGCCAGGTCTGTTCCGGCAGAATCCATGGTAGGGCCTGTTTATTCTGTCAAGGATTGGACTTCGGCTGAAGTGGATCCCAGTGGCAGGAACAGCAGGGAGCGAAGTCAGGAAACAAGCAGGGGTCCGAGGCAGGCGGCAGGTAGCGAAGTCAGGAAACAAGCAGAGGTCGGCAACGAGGAAACTGGAACAGGATGATAGCAATAGCTAGCACAGCAGTAAACACAGGAACCTTGCAGAAGCTAAGGAACCAGTATAAACAGGCAAAGAGGAACAGGAAAGGGAGGTTTATATAGGCAGGCTGGGAGGTGGAGCACAGGTGCAGAGGTGTCAGGTATCAGAGTCTGGAATGTTCCTAAGTTTAGCAGCAACACTCCCGGTGGGCAAGTATAGGTACTGCAGGCTAGAACCAGACATTGAGAGTGGCAGCAGTCCCGGTGGCCAAGCATGGGAACAGCAGGCTAGAGAATATGACATGTTGCCACCAACAGGGGGTTGGAAAAGACCCTGACTCGCCACTTCAAATTCCAGTTCGCATCAACCTCTGGAGAGGTATGGTTTTCTTGTTCGGAGCTCACAGAATACCATCCCTTTCATAAAATTGAGAGCACCTATAACCTGCGACACCCGTCTCTATAGCCATTGACATTATGTGTACCTATAATCAAATCCATTGATTGTCTGGAATTTATCTTGTGCTTCCCTTAGGCACTCAGTTTGATGAACCCTAAGTAGACTTGTGGGCTTGCAACAACTTGTAAACCTTATGGGTGAGTATATAGGCTCCTGGAGTTTCTGGCCCTGTGGTTGGCCCACATATATTCCATGAGATAGGGAAGAATGATTGAGGCATCCTCCCACCTTTTGATGGCCATTTTCACTTTAATATTTATTTGTCTTTAGAGGGTACTTTCCAGGAAATCAGCTATAACAATAGTGGATGAGGTGTCCCCTGACTCCACGGTGCCAGAGGACTCTAACCAGGATCCTCCTGGCTGAGGATTTCAAAAGTTGTGCCTTCTCTTTGGGCACTAATCTCCTCAGTCTTATGATGGGCCCTTTCTTTGGTGTTTCTAAGGTTGGCTTCATCGTACCCTCTACATGTGACCCTCGTTTTGAATGTCCAGGGGTAACTGGTGGTGGATGGTAGAGGTAGTGTCCCCCTTAGTTTTTTTGGGACCAAAAAGGTAAGCAGTGTCTTCACCGCTTCCTCCACCGCCACTTGGTCAGATGGGATATTGCAAGGGTCTAGAGCAGTCTTGGGAGTGTTCTCATCAGATAGCACCCCATGAGGAGGGTCCAGTACATAAGTCTCCTCCTGCAAAGAGCCCAAATTGGACTCCCCACAAAGAAGGCCCAACTCAGACACCTCCCGATATAATTTGGGACACTCTCCACAACCCCCCCCTCATATTCACTTCCCCTGCTCCATCCCATGCTGTATAACACCCTGACCTCCCACCCCTGACTCCTTGGTTCCCTCCTTATCCTCTCCCACTACTTCCACCCTTGGATATCTGGAGCGAGGTCCAGCACAGGCTTGCAGAACTAAACCAGTGGGCCTGAGAAGACCACCCTGTGAAGAACATAACCCTTGATCTGATAAGGAGTCTTTAGAGGATGAAAATAGTAATGTGTGCCTGTGGCGAGAATGGGGTTAATCAGGCCTTTAATAAAGGTATTATACCAGGCTGATTAACCCCAACTCAGATTGGGAGTGAAGGGGTTAAGAGCATCTGCATAACACTGATGTATTTGCCCCTGTCCCAGCCTTTTTATCACCATTTTGCAGGCTGCTCCCCACCTGCAGTAATAGAAATACCGGTATCTGGGACTTACAATATCTTAGCCACGCTAACACCTAGGGTCTTTGAGGCATTTCAACTCCGGACTTATCTTAGATACTGGGGCACCATCTTAGCAGGGTTCCCTTTGAAATCAAGATATTAAAAATTCCTCAGCTCATTCATTCATAACATATGGGCATGTTAATGGATACATTACCGGTCTGGCAGGAAAGGGTTCCTGCCTGTACATTTTAAAACACTATTACAATACAGTTTATTTATAAATGTATGTTGTAGAAGTTCGCGCTTGTTCTTCTCGATGGCCTGGCAAATAATGCCCACCACAGGGTCCCGTATCTGGTATTCTACCATGTCTTTCAATCTAATGATCTTATCATAAGTGATATTCATCCCTTCAAGGTCATATTATGCACAGGGATGGCTTTGGAGTGGCACCCTAAGGTGTCCGCAACCCTTAACTCTGAGAAGGCCACTCTATCTTCTATGATCGCTGCGGTATGGCAAAAGGCTCAAATCCCTTGTCCAGGGATCTCCTCTATGTCATCATAGGGAGTGGTGCTCAGACCTGGTCTACGGGATAGGGCATCTGCTCCAATATTCAGTGGCCCCGGTTTATATTTCAGGGTAAATTTGTAGTTTAATAAGGCCGCCAACCATCGTTGGCCAGTAGCATCCAATTTGGCGGTGGTCAATATGTAAGTGAGCGGATTGTTATCCATCCTTACTTCAAAAGTGATGACATAGAGGTAATCATGGAGTTTATCCACGATTGCCCACTTGAGAGGAAGGAACTCCAGCTTGTGTACCGGATAGTTCTGCTCGCTGGGAGTCAGACTACGGCTGACGTAGGCAACTGGTTGGAGTTCCTCCGGGTATTTCTGGTGTAGGACGGCACGCAATCCGTTGTGACTTGCATCTACATGAAGAATGTATGGCTGTTCTGGGTCAGCAAAGCGAGAACAGGTGCTTCTGTTAGACTTTTCTTCAGACCCAGGAAGGCCCGCTCACATTCGGCCATCCATTTGTCATCGAACGGCTGTCTGGCAGAGGTGGCCTTTCACCCTCTGTCCTCTGGGTATATTTTAAGGAGAGTGTTGAGAGGCTTGGCTTTGCTTGAATACCCCTCCACAAAATGGCGATAATAGCCACAGAAGATGAGGAAAGAACGTAGCTCCATGACGTTCTCAGGTCGGGGCCAATTCACCACTGCTTCCTTTTTAGCTGGATCAGTGGCGATCCCATCAGCGGACACAATGTGTCCCACGTAGGTCACCGAGGTGAGGCAGAACAAGCACTTGTCAAGTGGCAGTTTCAGGCCTTCTCGTCCCAGACGGTCCAGCACTTTGAGCAGCCATTCTTCATGCTCCTCAAACGTCTTACCAAAGACGATTATATCGTCCAGGTAGACCAAGCATTCCCGAGGATTCATGTCAGCTATGGTTTTCTCCATGAGACGTTGAAATGTGGCTGTAGCTCCACATATGCCTTGGGGCATACACGTAAATTGATAGAAGCCCAGGGGACAGATAAAGGCAGTCTTCTCCTGGTCTTCTGCACTCATCGATACCTGGTAAAACCTGGATCAGAAGTCCAAGACACTGAACCATTGACTCCTTGTCAGGGCGTTGAGAATCTCTTCGATGCGGGGAAGAGTGTACTGATTGGGTACCGTGTGATTGTTCAGTGTTCAGTAGTTGACACACAATCTTAACGACCCATTCTTCTTCCTTACCACCACGATGGGCGAGGCGTAGGGACTCCCACTGTCTCCATCTCTTGTAAGACGTCCCTTACATCATTCGCATCCCGAGGGGCGATGCGACGAGAACGCTCTCAGAAGGGGGTGGTGTCACTGAGACGGATGGTATGTTGGGCGTTTTGGCTGCAGACCACATTCATCTCACTTGTGGAGAATACAGCCTGACGTTCCTCTAACTTGATCATAGTCGGTTTTTCCATTCAGCTGGTAGATCTGAAAATCTGAAGGTGAATATCAGCCCAGCTGGTGGCTCTGACACTGCGGTGGTATTAACTTGGGGCATATCCTCCACGGGAGTAACAAAATATATTTGCCCCAATTTTCGGCCTTGGTCAAAGGCCATGGGGTAGGGCGAGATATTTTGGACGAATACTTAGATTTTTCCAGGAATCTTGGAGGTCCATTCTCGCACTTCAGGTATCAACTTGTAGCCTCGCTGGTCATCCCCCTCGAGAGTACTCTCCAGGAAGAAGAGGTGGTCAGTTTCATCCCGGTCGGGGTAGCAGCACAATGCGACCATATGCTTCACTCCCACTGGTAGAATTTTTGTTAACCCGGGTTGTAAGTTGAAGAGTTCTCCTTACCTGTCTTGGGCTGATATCTTGCTACACTCTTCCAGCAGGAGATATGGATTGTTAAAGGATCATGGGGTAGCTCACCAGATTCTCGCAGGTAGGCCCGAATCATGGCCCGCACTACGTCAGTGTTGGTTCCTAGTATTATCGGGGTGCTGGGGTGCTCGTGAGGCTCGGGGCATATCAGTGCCTCCACCTCCATAATATGCGATTTTCCAGTATTCAACTGGAGAATCTCCTTCCGAACTTTCACTATCATGTCAATGGGGTAATCCTCATTGCTGAGCCGTCTCACCGTAATGTGCTCTGCTGACTGCAAGGGTTGATGTTGGAGATATTGATTGTAGAACCCTCAGTACACAATGGTCACTTGTGAGCCGGTGTCCAGAAACGCCGACGAATAGACATCATCCACGATGACGCGTATGAGGGCAGTGGGTCCTGCCCAACTGTAAGCGTCCAATGGTGGGGTTTAATAATTGGGACTTGACTCAGGAGGGGTTTTGGAGGGTGGGGACATGGTTTCTGCTGTCTGTACCTTGCAGATCATGGATTGTGAATAGTTTGTCCTAATTGGAGTTTTTTTTTAGCCTTCTCTGGGCATTTCTTGGAAAAGTGGCCCTTTAGACCACAGTCGTATCAAATGACGTCACTGAGGTAAGTGCGAACTTTGTACATAGGGGACGTTCTCCCTGACGGTTTGGACTTAAAGGAGGGTGGCTTGGATTGAGAATCCTACTCCATATTATAGGGTTCCTTGATCTTTTCCTTGTGGTAGTCTGCTCTCTGAGGCTCCTTTGAAGAGGTCGTGACACGTTCTCCTCATGAAATGAAACGAGTCTTCTCGGGTGTTTGGAAATGAAGAATAACCTCCTGATCATGTATCCATTCCATGAGGTCCTCATAGCTGGGAGGATTCTTAATGGAAATATTGCAGCAGATTCGGGCCAAAAAAGGGTGATGGAGGGAGGCTCCCTGCAGGAATTGCCTGGTTCGGTAGTCGTCCAATTCCGCCATCCTGATTGATGATCCTTTTGTGGATCAGAGTCCACAGAGCTAGTTGCAGTCAGAATTCAGACAAGACTTCATTTTCCTTCTGCTTGAGGGCCTGCAATTGGGTCAACAGCGCAATTGGGTCATCCTTCTGTCTTTAGGTCCTAGTCAATACACGTACCAGGTCTTGAGCCTCCGCATCAGGGTGACCTTTGCAATACAACCACACAAGGTTGGTGGCTGGATGCCGCAAGTATTCTACGATCCGTTGTGTTTTTATCGCATCTGAGCATGTTAACCCAGGCAGCACCTGTTCCGTGTGATCCCGCCAATCATCATCTCTTCGCCCAATGTCGTGGGTCGTACCCCTGAGATGGTTTTTAGGCACCGGTACTGGTGACTGTGAGCTGACTGTGTCAGGGCCTCTACCAGTTGCGGTAGCGTCACTCCTAAATTGGAAGATCCCGGAGACAGGTGGCTATAAACTGGGCTCTGATTATCTGATTAGGAGTTGGTAGAAGAAACCAGATAGGTAAAAACTGAAATACAGCTTGCAAAAACGAACTGGTAGAAACAAGGACCAAAATTAAAGGTTTATTAAATTAAAAACATATACACGAAAAGTCCTGGCAGATCCTCTAACGCGTTTCACGCACAGGGCGCTTTGTCAAAGAGTAATCTGTCAGGGTGCAAGACAACAGGGATATAGAGTAACTCACAGCTGTATCAACTGATTAAAAAAATTACTAAATAGACACACCTCAATTGTGTTCACTGTGCACCAATGAGTGACCTCATTAGTAATGAACACAACTGACATGATAAAAACATATAGCTAGTACACATAATTAACAAGACTATAGAAAAAGTGATACATGAAAACCTACAGTATATATCAAAAAGATAACATATTAACTATACTGCACAAGACTGAGCCAGAACTAACATATATGAAACAAAAAGCTAGTATTGATGATGATCTTGAAAATATAACTATAACTAATGATAATATATGAATGAATAACTTCTAAACTAATGATATACAAAATTGTGATGGAAAGCAGGACCATATGTTGTAAAAAGAAAAATATAATCCAAACTATGTATTAACCCATTGCAGCTACTGGAAAAAGCCACAATCATTATTGATAATCCAATAGCACAAATGGACATCATGATACGCATAATTTTTTTTTTTAATTTCTGAAATTCTTGAAATGGACCTAGGATAGGAGAGGAGGGGGGAGAGGGAAAGGGGGAGGGGGTATAAGGGGTGGAATGGAGGGATGGGAAGGAATGGGGTTGTAACCACGAATTGACTCAAATGGTAAGTAACCTATTAATGGATTGAGGAATGGTAATTACCCAAGTAAAAAATTCTTGAGTTCCCACTCAACATTCAACCCTCTGGGGTGAAGAGTATCCAGGGCAAATACCCAAAACATCTCTCTTTTATTGAGAATATTCTCTCTATCACCCCATCTTTTTGGCATAGCAATGTGTTCTATACCAAAGAATTTAAAATTCTTGATGCCTCCCTTGGGACAACAAGAAAAATGTCTGGGTATTGGGTGTTCAGAATCACCTCTCTTGATCAATCTAGCATGCTCAGCTAGTAGAACGGGGAAGAAAAACGAAGCACCAAGTCCAGCTGTAGAATAGCAATAACACCAACAGGGATACGTACCAAAAATAAGCTATTTAATAGGATCCAGGCAAAGTAACAAACACACCTACGCGTTTCGGACCTCTACAGTCCTTTATCAAGGTGAATACAACCATAAGTTATGGAGCGACATTTATACTCACTTAACAAGCATGTAGCCCAATCGCGGAGCATATCCGCATACGTCACGCGGGTCGCGTAGATGACCTCTGACCCGTGACGTATGGTCGCGTGGTTACGCTGCATAATGCGTGCCCTGGTAGTCGCGTCATGCGCGAAGGAGGTGGGAGAATCACTGTACGCGCATGAACACATGCACCCGATGCTAGTGCCTCCCACTCCTTGAAAGAATAGCGCATGACGTCACTCCGTCACAGACATGTGACCAAAAAGGTCAAATGTTAAGCGTAGCTAGGCAACAGAGCCCAGTGCGTCCTGGAGCATGTAATACAAAACAAACACATCTTTATTAACATAAACAAAAAAAATTATATAAAAGCACTCCTAATGAGGAAAAGCATAATAATGATAAAACCAATAAAGAAATAAATTAAAAACAATTAGAAGTAACCTATGATAACAGTGTTTCAAGATCCTCATAGTTAGGTTGTATGATATTGTAAGGGTATAGTGGAGACATCTTATAATAACAAATTGATATACATAAAGTGTAAGCTCCACAGCCCAGAGAGATAATGAAAACAGAGACCTTCTTGACAATGTCTACATAATGAATCTGACAATCTAATACATCTTAAGCAGTAGTCTATTTAATCATACACAGAAAATAGTGTCTACGCAAAGCTAGGTATCAAACAGAAGAGTACCAATATCCCAATCTGAGTTTAATCCATAAGGGATACGTGTTTGTAAAGTGAATATCCAATATAGTTCTCTTCTGTTTAAGATACCTAGTCTATTGCCACCTCTGATCGGATTCGATATATGTTCAATACCCTGAACACACAAATTATCTGAGTCTCCCATGTTACAATGACTAAAATGTTGAGATACGGGATGACTCAAATCTTTTTTGATAATTAATCTCAGGTGCTCGAGTATACGGACTTTCAAGTGTCTTACAGTCCTACCAATGTACTGTTTACCGCAACCGCAACTTAACAAGTATACCACAAAATTGGTATCACAATTGATAAATGAATTCACATAATATTTTTTACCAGTTTTAAAAGAAACGAAATCTTTTTTGATATCCATATGCTTGCAAATTTTACATTTTGAACATGCATAATTACCTTTGGGTAATTTCTTGATCACTGATTTGTCTGAAGAGAACAAGCTGCCAGATACAAAGTTCGCAATGGTTTTAGCTTTGCTGAATACTATCTTAGGACCCTCATCGTATATATTTTTTAATAAAGGATCTGCTGCTAACACTCCCCAGTGTTTGTGAATGGATTCTCTAATGTTTTTAGATTGATTGTTATGTTGAGTAACAAAATATGGAAATTGGAAAGATTTTTTGTCTTTCTTACTTTGCACTCTTTTGAGCAAAACAGATCTATCCAAATTTCTCACCTCCCTGAGTGTTTTTTTGAGATCGTCTTTTGGATAACCTCTCGCTTCAAAACGCTCCATCAGCTCCTCGGATTGTTTTGCAAAGTCTTCATCATTTGTACAAATTCTTCTTAATCTAATGAGTTGGCTTTTTGGTATTCCTTTTAACAAGGATTTGGGGTGGCAGCTGTCAGCTCGCAAAAATGTGTTACGTGAATTTTCTTTGCGATATACCGTAGTGATAATTTGTTTGTGCATATTAACTGAAAGAAATAAATCTAAAAAGTGAATATGGTGAGCATTGTGAGTGGAGGTGAATTTCAAATTAAATTCATTATTATTTAAATATTCTGTGAACAAAGAAAGAGAATGTGCATCCCCGTGCCAAATAAAAATAAGGTCGTCAATATAACGCCGGTAAAAAGTGATAAGGTGTCTATAGGGATTTCTTTCTCCAAACACGTGGACCGACTCCCACCATCCTAGGGATAAATTCGCATAGGACGGAGCAAAGCTGGTACCCATAGCGGTACCACGTGTTTGGAGATAAAAATCCCCATCGAACATAAAGTAATTATGTGTTAACAAAAATTGAATTGCATTAAGAATAAACGTGCTCTGTGCAGGTGAAAGTTCTGATTTTTGTAAATAAAATCTGACAGCTGCCAGCCCATGCTCATGTATTATCACTGTGTACAATGATGTGATGTCAAGACTAAGCCAAATAAAATTTGTTTCCCATGTGATGGAGTCGAGTTGTATCATGAGATCACCACTGTCCTTGATATATGATGGTAGTGTTTGCACTATGGTTTGTAGGAAGTGATCAACATATTTGGATACACCATCTCCCAAAGATCCAATACTAGCGACTATTGGCCTCCCAGGTGGGGAGACCAATGTCTTGTGGATCTTTGGGAGATGGTGAAAAATGGGAATGATAGGATAAGGGCAAAATAAGTATTCAAGCTCTTTGTCATCAAGTGCGCCTAGAATGGCCCCCTCATCTAAGAGGTTTTTCAGTTCTTTAATGAATGTTGATGTGGGGTCTCCTCTGAGTGAGATGTACGATGAACTATCATTAAGTTGTCGAAGTGCTTCAGTTTTGTAATCTGATTTATTCAGCACAACGATAGCACCCCCTTTGTCGGCCCCCTTGATGACAAGAGAGTTATTGGCTTTTAATGCATTCATGGCCGATCTTTCGCCATGAGTGAGGTTGTCTGCTCTATATTGTAATGGTTTAATTGAAAATGTATAGCCCTTTGCTAACAGAGATAGATCTCGTTCAATGAGTTGCTCAAACGCTGTTAGGCAGGGCCCTTTCATATGTGACGGAAAGAACATTGATTTTTTCCTTAAACCTGAGGATCGTCTACCTAGAAAAGAGGAAGGTATATCATTTGTATCTCTATTTTCATCAACAAGATCTTTCATGTCTTGTACACAACACATCTCTTGAAAATTAAGGGACCCCTCTCCCTTCTGGCTATCGCAACTCAATGTATCATCAAAGACAGTATGCTCAATTGCATCATATGTATCAGTCTCTTTTTGATGGTAAAACCTTTTCAATGTAAGTTTGCGTATATACTTGTAGAGGTCAATAACAGTCTCAAACAATTTAAAGTCACTACATGGGGCGAACTTCAAACCCTTATCCAGCACGGATAGTTCATCCACACTGAGTATGTGGTCTGAAAGATTGATAATTCCTGTGTTTTCAATTAACAGTTCTTTTTCCTCTTTTGGGGATTTTTTGGAGTTCCTTTTCTTTCCCCTCCTTGTGTGTCTGTAGTGACCCTGTTTTTTGACCCAAAGATGGTCCTGGATTCATATTCAGCCTCCCTCAGATGACTTGATGATTCTCCCCCTCTTCGTTCGCTGTATCTATCAACCCCATAGTTTTGGCCACCATTATCTCTCTCATTAGATATCAGGGTTCTAGGTAAGGTCTCATAATCTGAACCCTCTGATTCTCCACTAGCTGAGTGTGAGAAGGAGATGTTCTTTTTTAGTATAGACTTTTTTTGTTGTGGATCCTTGGGTTTATTTGATTTGTGGGGTGTTGAGGAGTTAAAGTTCCTTTTGAAATTAGGGATTTTCTGCCAAACATAAATCTGGTTACGGGCATAATCTTGCTTATCCCTCTCAAATTTTAATTGCTTCTTAGCCATAAGCTCTTTTTCCATGCTCTTGGTATTATTGGATAGAACAAGATCTAAATTATCAAATCCATCCATGTCCTTATACTGATGTAAATTTTTTTGGAGAGAAACAATCTCTTCCTCTAACGAGGATTTCTCCTTAAGCTTGGCTTTAATAATGAGGTCAATCAGGGTAAATGAGCAGATGTTTAATGCTTCCTTCCATTTGGTCTCAAACTCTTGGTTGATGAACCCAAACGTAGGTGACTTTTTTATACGCAAACCTCTTGGAATTCTCTGCGTAGTGACATAATTTTGCAAAGATATAATGTCCCACCAAAGTCTGATTTTTGTGGAAAGTATCTTCTCTAGTCTAGAAAAATGAATTTTTAAATCTGAAACATCCTCACAGTCCAGTTCCAGAGTATTCTCAAAAACTTGTTGTGCTTTCTTGACTCGGTGGGTGTTATCCGAACAATTAAAAGCAAATTGTATTGGGACATCGCCATCGGTCTCATATTCACTCTCAGTGATGTCTGGATCCATTTGTAGTAATAAAAGAAAAAATACTACAAAAAGCTAATGGGATAACGTACCCTGTATGGTGTGTATAAAGGCAGTACGTCTGAGCTACCTCACACTATGGGATACTATAAAAAAAAATGTGTGTGGTGCTCTCAAGACAATACTTGAGCCAATTGAGTGAATAACAGGAAAACAACCCTTGAATGAATATATATATAGTGTCTCTAGGAATGTAGCCCGGTAATGACAATCCCACAGACCAGGTAGTAAGGAAATGTCAATGACACCTGCAGGTGACCGGTAGATGAAACATCCTATGACAAACTGTATTTGTAATGAGGGCAAAATGGAACGAACTCACTTGGGAATCTTCATCCACCATAAGCAGTAAGTCCAGTTGGGTTCCAGTGTCCAGGGTTGAATGTGCATCCGTATGCGGTAGTCAGAATGTTAAACGGGGAAGAAAAACGAAGCACCAAGTCCAGCTGTAGAATAGCAATAACACCAACAGGGATACGTATTTTATGATAGTATCCCATAGTGTGAGGTAGCTCAGACGTACTGCCTTAATACACACCATACAGGGTACGTTATCCCATCAGCTTTTTGTAGTATTTTTTCTTTTATTACTACAAATGGATCCAGACATCACTGAGAGTGAATATGAGACCGATGGCGATGTCCCAATACAATTTGCTTTTAATTGTTCGGATAACACCCACCGAGTCAAGAAAGCACAACAAGTTTTTGAGAATACTCTGGAACTGGACTGTGAGGATGTTTCAGATTTAAAAATTCATTTTTCTAGACTAGAGAAGATACTTTCCACAAAAATCAGACTTTGGTGGGACATTATATCTTTGCAAAATTATGTCACTACGCAGAGAATTCCAAGAGGTTTGCGTATAAAAAAGTCACCTACGTTTGGGTTCATCAACCAAGAGTTTGAGACCAAATGGAAGGAAGCATTAAACATCTGCTCATTTACCCTGATTGACCTCATTATTAAAGCCAAGCTTAAGGAGAAATCCTCGTTAGAGGAAGAGATTGTTTCTCTCCAAAAAAATTTACATCAGTATAAGGACATGGATGGATTTGATAATTTAGATCTTGTTCTATCCAATAATACCAAGAGCATGGAAAAAGAGCTTATGGCTAAGAAGCAATTAAAATTTGAGAGGGATAAGCAAGATTATGCCCGTAACCAGATTTATGTTTGGCAGAAAATCCCTAATTTCAAAAGGAACTTTAACTCCTCAACACCCCACAAATCAAATAAACCCAAGGATCCACAACAAAAAAAGTCTATACTAAAAAAGAACATCTCCTTCTCACACTCAGCTAGTGGAGAATCAGAGGGTTCAGATTATGAGACCTTACCTAGAACCCTGATATCTAATGAGAGAGATAATGGTGGCCAAAACTATGGGGTTGATAGATACAGCGAACGAAGAGGGGGAGAATCATCAAGTCATCTGAGGGAGGCTGAATATGAATCCAGGACCATCTTTGGGTCAAAAAACAGGGTCACTACAGACACACAAGGAGGGGAAAGAAAAGGAACTCCAAAAAATCCCCAAAAGAGGAAAAAGAACTGTTAATTGAAAACACAGGAATTATCAATCTTTCAGACCACATACTCAGTGTGGATGAACTATCCGTGCTGGATAAGGGTTTGAAGTTCGCCCCATGTAGTGACTTTAAATTGTTTGAGACTGTTATTGACCTCTACAAGTATATACGCAAACTTACATTGAAAAGGTTTTACCATCAAAAAGAGACTGATACATATGATGCAATTGAGCATACTGTCTTTGATGATACATTGAGTTGCGATAGCCAGAAGGGAGAGGGGTCCCTTAATTTTCAAGAGATGTGTTGTGTACAAGACATGAAAGATCTTGTTGATGAAAATAGAGATACAAATGATATACCTTCCTCTTTTCTAGGTAGACGATCCTCAGGTTTAAGGAAAAAATCAATGTTCTATCCGTCACATATGAAAGGGCCCTGCCTAACAGCGTTTGAGCAACTCATTGAACGAGATCTATCTCTGTTAGCAAAGGGCTATACATTTTCAATTAAACCATTACAATATAGAGCAGACAACCTCACTCATGGCGAAAGATCGGCCATGAATGCATTAAAAGCCAATAACTCTCTTGTCATCAAGGGGGCCGTCAAAGGGGTGCTATCGTTGTGCTGAATAAATCAGATTACAAAACTGAAGCACTTCGACAACTTAATGATAGTTCATCGTACATCTCACTCAGAGGAGACCCCACATCAACATTCATTAAAGAACTGAAAAACCTCTTAGATGAGGGGGCCATTCTAGGCGCACTTGATGACAAAGAGCTTGAATACTTATTTTGCCCTTATCCTATCATTCCCATTTTTCACCATCTCCCAAAGATCCACAAGACATTGGTCTCCCCACCTGGGAGGCCAATAGTCGCTAGTATTGGATCTTTGGGAGATGGTGTATCCAAATATGTTGATCACTTCCTACAAACCATAGTGCAAACACTACCATCATATATCAAGGACAGTGGTGATCTCATGATACAACTCGACTCCATCACATGGGAAACAAATTTTATTTGGCTTAGTCTTGACATCACATCATTGTACACAGTGATAATACATGAGCATGGGCTGGCAGCTGTCAGATTTTATTTACAAAAATCAGAACTTTCACCTGCACAGAGCACGTTTATTCTTAATGCAATTCAATTTTTGTTAACACATAATTACTTTATGTTCGATGGGGATTTTTATCTCCAAACACGTGGTACCGCTATGGGTACCAGCTTTGCTCCGTCCTATGCGAATTTATTCCTAGGATGGTGGGAGTCGGTCCACGTGTTTGGAGAAAGAAATCCCTATAGACACCTTATCACTTTTTACCGGCGTTATATTGACGACCTTATTTTTATTTGGCACGGGGATGCACATTCTCTTTCTTTGTTCACAGAATATTTAAATAATAATGAATTTAATTTGAAATTCACCTCCACTCACAATGCTCACCATATTCACTTTTTAGATTTATTTCTTTCAGTTAATATGCACAAACAAATTATCACTACGGTATATCGCAAAGAAAATTCACGTAACACATTTTTGCGAGCTGACAGCTGCCACCCCAAATCCTTGTTAAAAGGAATACCAAAAAGCCAACTCATTAGATTAAGAAGAATTTGTACAAATGATGAAGACTTTGCAAAACAATCCGAGGAGCTGATGGAGCGTTTTGAAGCGAGAGGTTATCCAAAAGACGATCTCAAAAAAACACTCAGGGAGGTGAGAAATTTGGATAGATCTGTTTTGCTCAAAAGAGTGCAAAGTAAGAAAGACAAAAAATCTTTCCAATTTCCATATTTTGTTACTCAACATAACAATCAATCTAAAAACATTAGAGAATCCATTCACAAACACTGGGGAGTGTTAGCAGCAGATCCTTTATTAAAAAATATATACGATGAGGGTCCTAAGATAGTATTCAGCAAAGCTAAAACCATTGCGAACTTTGTATCTGGCAGCTTGTTCTCTTCAGACAAATCAGTGATCAAGAAATTACCCAAGGGTAATTATGCATGTTCAAAATGTAAAATTTGCAAGCATATGGATATCAAAAAAGATTTCGTTTCTTTTAAAACTGGTAAAAAATATTATGTGAATTCATTTATCAATTGTGATACCAATTTTGTGGTATACTTGTTAAGTTGCGGTTGCGGTAAACAGTACATTGGTAGGACTGTAAGACACTTGAAAGTCCGTATACTCGAGCACCTGAGATTAATTATCAAAAAAGATTTGAGTCATCCCGTATCTCAACATTTTAGTCATTGTAACATGGGAGACTCAGATAATTTGTGTGTTCAGGGTATTGAACATATATCGAATCCGATCAGAGGTGGCAATAGACTAGGTATCTTAAACAGAAGAGAACTATATTGGATATTCACTTTACAAACACGTATCCCTTATGGATTAAACTCAGATTGGGATATTGGTACTCTTCTGTTTGATACCTAGCTTTGCGTAGACACTATTTTCTGTGTATGATTAAATAGACTACTGCTTAAGATGTATTAGATTGTCAGATTCATTATGTAGACATTGTCAAGAAGGTCTCTGTTTTCATTATCTCTCTGGGCTGTGGAGCTTACACTTTATGTATATCAATTTGTTATTATAAGATGTCTCCACTATACCCTTACAATATCATACAACCTAACTATGAGGATCTTGAAACACTGTTATCATAGGTTACTTCTAATTGTTTTTAATTTATTTCTTTATTGGTTTTATCATTATTATGCTTTTCCTCATTAGGAGTGCTTTTATATAATTTTTTTTGTTTATGTTAATAAAGATGTGTTTGTTTTGTATTACATGCTCCAGGACGCACTGGGCTCTGTTGCCTAGCTACGCTTAGCATTTGACCTTTTTGGTCACATGTCTGTGACGGAGTGACGTCATGCGCTATTCTTTCAAGGAGTGGGAGGCACTAGCATCGGGTGCATGTGTTCATGCACGTACAGTGATTCTCCCACCTCCTTCGCGCATGACGCGACTACCAGGGCACGCATTATGCAGCGTAACCACGCGACCATACGTCACGGGTCAGAGGTCATCTACGCGACCCGCGTGACGTATGCGGATATGCTCCGCGATTGGGTTACATGCTTGTTAAGTGAGTATAAATGTCGCTCCATAACTTATGGTTGTATTCACCTTGATAAAGGACTGTAGAGGTCCGAAACGCGTAGGTGTGTTTGTTACTTTGCCTGGATCCTATTAAATAGCTTATTTTTGGTACGTATCCCTGTTGGTGTTATTGCTATTCTACAGCTGGACTTGGTGCTTCGTTTTTCTTCCCCGTTTAACATTCTGACTACCGCATACGGATGCACATTCAACCCTGGACACTGGAACCCAACTGGACTTACTGCTTATGGTGGATGAAGATTCCCAAGTGAGTTCGTTCCATTTTGCCCTTATTACAAATACAGTTTGTCATAGGATGTTTCATCTACCGGTCACCTGCAGGTGTCATTGACATTTCCTTACTACCTGGTCTGTGGGATTGTCATTACCGGGCTACATTCCTAGAGACACTATATATATATATTCATTCAAGGGTTGTTTTCCTGTTATTCACTCAATTGGCTCAAGTATTGTCTTGAGAGCACCACACACATTTTTTTTGATAGCATGCTCAGCTATCCTGTTTTTTAGGGGTCTTATCGTTTTCCCCACGTATTTCATGCTACAACCACCCAGGATAACATAAATAACATAGCTAGTATGACAATTCATAAAATATGTCATTTTGTAGCTAGATCCGGGTTGGATAGTGTTAATCCTATGTGTAGGAATTACATATTGACACCATGAACAATAGCCACATTTGTGGAACCCATGTGGTATGCCACTTATGTGTTCCTGTGTAGGTGAGCTGAACATGCTTGGAGAAATTAGAGAGCCCAATATTCTGGCCTTCTTAAACACCAGTCTCGGCCTGTCAGTCAAGACTGATCTTAATTCTGGATCCAACTGTAAGGTACTCCAGTGTTTCTGAATCTGCGGGTTTGGTTAGCTTGTCCATTGTATTGAGTAATGAACAGTGGATCACTATCAGTGGACTCTTTGCCTCTTGTAATGGATCTGCTTTTTTTGTTACTGTATTATTAGTAACCAAATCCTTTCTGTCTCTCTTTTGTGCCTCCTGAATCCGGCATTCTCAACAATCTGTTTGTGATAACCCCTTCAGTCAAATCTCTCGCTGAGATCTCTAGCATGTGCCAAGAAGGACTCCTCCTTGGAACAAAGTCTCTTGTAACGGAGAAACTGTCCCTTGGGGATCCAGTTAATGAGGGATCTAGAATGACTACTGCTGGAATGTAAAAATGAATTTCAAGAATGTATTTTCTTGAAGACATTGGTTTGTATTTTATTGTCAAGGTCCATCAAGGAAGATTATATGATGTATATCAGTATCCATAGTACATTTTAGATTAATATCATTGATATTTAAAGTGTCAAAGAACGTGTTTAAAGAGTGACTATCACCATCCCAAATTAAAATTAAATCATCTATATAACGTTTGTACATGATGATGTGATGACGAAACAGATTGGTGTTCCCATAAATGTGAGTTAATTCCCAGACCCACCAAAAGATTAGCGAAAGAAGGAGCAAAAGAAGTCCCCATAGCAGTGCCTTTAAGCTGTAAATAAAATTGTGAATAAAAAGAAAAATAATTGTGGGTGAGCAAAAACAAAATGCACTCTTGAATAAAAGTGCTCTGTGCCTTTGATAGTGTTGAAGTATGTAAAAAGTGTTGTGTAGCAGACAAACCGTGCTCATGTGCTATAATATAATCGTGTAAAAGGATGTGACGTCCATGGTGACACACCGGTAATTTGAATTCCAGTTGATTCCTTCTACAATTACAAGTACAGGTGCGCCGACGAGTATTCTAAAACTTGCCTTAAACTTGCCTTGGAAAATCTGGGGCTATCACCAACAAGATCCAGGTACATGCTGGGTACATGCTGCAAACATTTCAGTGACATTTCTGCAGAGACTAATGGCCCATCGGATTAACACAGCAGGGGTCCCTGGCTGTCCCATTCAGTTTGAATGGGACTGCCAGGGACCCCTGCTGTCAATCCGATGGGCCATTAGTCTGTCTGCAGAAATGTCACTGAAATGTTGCAGCATGTACCCAGGATGTACCCAGCATGTACCTGAGTCTTGTAGGTGATTGCCCCAGATTTGTTTTAGAATACTCGTCGGCACAACTTTAGATCTGCGGTGTCACGGATATATGAAGGGAGGGAATGTACCAAGGGTTGTAGAAACCCATCGACGTACCTGGAAACACCATCTCCCAAAGATCCAATGCTGGACACAATGGGCCTCCCCGGAGGGTGGTCCAGCCCCTTGTGTATCTTTGGGAGATGGTGGAACACTGGCACGACAGGGTTTAAACAATTCAAATAGTTGTATTCTTTCACCGTTAAGTATTTCCCAACTCTAATAGATTTTGTAATTCTCGCTGAAATTTCTCTGTTGGATCAGTTTTAAGTCCAACATAAAAGGTAGAGTCGCTCAATTGTCTCAAGGCCTCAGCTCTATATTGAGAAGCAGATCGAACGACCACAGCCCCCCCCCCCTTGTCTGCGTTCTTTATTACAACAGACCGATCATCCATGAGGTTTCTGAAACTGCTTCGCTCATCATTAGTTTCATTATCCGAAATAAATGTTATAAAAGAAATTCCTTTGGCCAATATCCGGAGGTCTCTCTCTACTAGTGCCTCAAAGGACGAGATAAAGGTACCTCTGGAAATACTGGGCACAAAAATCGATTTCCTCTTTAAGCCTGAGTCAGTATGACCGAATTAAGAAGCAGTAACAGAACCCAAAGATCCAGCATTTTTCTCCTGATAAAGTGTCTCAATATCAAGAGAAAATGCAACTTCTTCAAATGCATCTGATGAACCCTTTACAACGACTGCATCATCAAGAGTATCGCCCAAAACATCCAAACCAGTGCTCTGTTTGGAATACATCTTTTTCAAAGCCAATTTGCGGGTGTATTTCTGAATATTTATCACAGTGTTAAAAAGATCAATTTTTTTGTAAGGAGCAAAATTCAGTCCCTTATTTAGGAGTAAGATTTGTTGAGATGTTATCACAGTGTCCGATATATTAATCACATTATTGAAAGATGGATTCATGAGTATTTTTTCCTCTTGGAGGATCCGCTTAGCCAGCCGGTTCTTTTTTCCCTGTCTTGGCCTCTTCCGTTTTTCGACTGTGACTTGGAAACCGTGGATCCGGATTCATCATCTCTTGAAGGGGTAGAATGTCTGTTATCCCTGTACCCCTGGATTGAAGCACCTCCAGACTGATAACACATTTCAGAAAAAGAGACAGAAGGCCTATCAGTGCCATCAGATGAATCTGTGAATAGAATAAAGGGTGGAATGTCCTCGGGCGCGTCACTCTGCTTGCGGCTCCACGGCGTGTATTATATGCAAGGCAAAGGAGAGAGAGAAGGACCACAGTGAAAAATGACAGCTCAAAGTTTTGCACACTTTTTTATACAGGGTGGAGGGAAGGGGGGGGGTTTAGGAGGGGTGAGAGATGAAGACAAGGGATGGCTGTTATTAATTCAAACTTGTTGACTGGGGACACACTCACATTAAAAACTCTCAAAACTTGAATTGATGTCTCCTCCTCTTCTTGTACTTGGTGTCTTCAACAGATGTCTTCTTTTCTATGTGCAGGTGGATGGATTGAGGCCGAGGAAATGCCTCCTAAAATCTTCCCTCAACACACTGTCCCCTCTCACTAAGGTCGCGCTTATAGTGACGGCAACAGCGACGCGATGTTGCGTCAAAATAAATGCATTGACGCCGTCGTGGCCTTACTGTGTTCAGTAAAATACTACAGCATTACAGAGAAATGTAATGCTGTAGTATTTTACTGAACACAGTAAGGCCACGACGGCGTCAATGCATTTGTTTTGACGCAACATCGCGTCGCTGTTGCCGTCACTATAAGCGCGACCTTAGTGAGAGGGGACAGTGTGTTGAGGGAAGATTTTAGGAGGCATTTCCTCGGCCTCAATCCATCCACCTGCACATAGAAAAGAAGACATCTGTTGAAGACACCAAGTACAAGAAGAGGAGGAGACATCAATTCAAGTTTTGAGAGTTTTTAATGTGAGTGTGTCCCCAGTCAACAAGTTTGAATTAATAACAGCCATCCCTTGTCTTCATCTCTCACCCCTCCCAAACCCCCCCCCTTCCCTCCACCCTGTATGAAAAAGTGTGCAAAACTTTGAGCTGTCTTTTTTCACTGTGGCCCTTCTCTCTCTCCTTTGCCTTGCATATAATACACGCCGTGGAGCCGCAAGCAGAGTGACGCGCCCGAGGACATTCCACCCTTTATTCTATTCAAATCCACACAGAGGTTGGTGAATAACCTCTGAAAGACTCAGGCAGCGAAATCACTCTGTGGAAAGGACTGGAACCACATATTGAACAGTAGGAAAAATTCTTTTTTTGGCGCAAACTTTCCCCCCTTTTTTCCATCAGATGAATCTGTATCTACACTGAATGTAAATGTGTGGCGTGTCTTAAGAATTGATTTCTTGGGGAACCTCTGATTTTGCTGTCCCCCTGTTTTTCCCCATTTGCGTGTTGTGGATTGGGTGGGTCCCCTTTGTTGTTTGGGGTAATTGGGTGTAAATTTCTGCCAATAATATATTTGGTTTCTCTTATAATCCATGCGGTCACGTTCAAATTTATCCTGCTTTTTGAACATGACGGCATCCTCCATCATCTTAATATTTTTAAGCAGAACCTCATCATTATGGGCAAATTGATCTATTGACTCAAATTTAAGCAATTCAGATTTTAATTGGTTGATGCCTGGTTGTAACGTTGCTTTTTCTTTGATTTTTGATTGGATAATCAGTTCCATTAATTTCTTGGAACAGTCATCTAGAATCAATTTCCATTGGTTCTCAAAATCCTTATCATAGAACCCAAAAGATGGCATTTTTTGAGTCTCAAACCCCTTGGAATACGATTATCCAACAAATAAGTATCAAGACTTATAATGTCCCACCATATCTTAATGTAATGTGTTAATAGCTTCTCCAATTTAACAAAATGGTCAATCAAGTCAGTTGGAAATTCACATGTGAGATCAGTTAGTGTCTCATCAAAGACGTGTAACGCCCTCTTAGTTCTTTTAGAATTGTCCACACAAGTGTGTAAAAATTATTTGACTGTTTGGAACTATCCTCACTATCTTCCTCCATGATAACAAAAGTCCAAACTTGTGTCAGATAACAACCACTGAATGTTAGATCCAATGTACCAGAATATTATGAACAGTCCAAATGTTTTCCAAAAAAGAGATACAATTTGTTTAAAGTGAAAAAAATGTAAAAATATATATATATGAAAAAATGACTGTAATAATAATAATATTAATAATAATAATAATAATGTTCTTGTCTACCAGTTACAGCAAAAACATATGTATATAAGGGTTAAGTTTGGGCAAAACTATTGAGAAATACAAGTATGTCAAGCCCCAATAATCTTTTCCAATTGTGAATCAATTGTTAACGTAGTCCTTCCTTCCATAGATGATGATAGTTCAATTTGACCCTTATAAGAATTTCAGAGCTACCAGACGCATAGAACAGAATCAAAATATTTCTCAGGACTGTTGCCAGCCCTCAAAAAAATCAGAGCTCAATGAAAAAACATATCTTAATATATATTGTTCCTGGAGATCCTTCTTAAACATATATAATGTAGAGATAATATCAATAACACATGTATGTTTTACCACTCCTCACATCCTCTGTTGAATGATGGCATATATACTACAGCAATAAGTTCAAGGTCAACTGGCTAATCCATATTAGCTCCATCATGTTGCAACATTGTACTCACGGTTGACTGCTTGAATTGAATAGAGCCAAGCGGAGGAGGAGGGAAAGAGCAGTGTCAGCCCCGCAGTTCCAGACTGTGTTCCCAGCTGTTGAGGAATGCAAAGTAAGCAGTGTGATCCTCTTCCATGGGCTGTAAGGTCTCCCAGGTCAGCTCCGACTAAGGTTCTATTTGCGTCCGCTGCAAGACTGTACAAGCGACGTCGTGATGACTAGAACCACCGGTAGAATAAGCTGGGCAACGCTTTGATTGTGCAAACCTTTTCTGCACATGCGAGCACACAAACAAAATGGTGGTGCCCTTACTGGCTACCCACCTGCAGCGGAGGTGAGGAGAGCTAAAGGGAGGACCGGGCTACACACACACACACACACACACACACACACATATATATATATATAAAACACACAAAAAAGTATGTTGCTCAACACAAATATATGTGGTTAACGCAGATTCTAATTGCACATGATGAGAGTGTATTAAGAGACATAGCAGATCAAACAGAGCAAACATTAAAAAATATGGAAATTGAAAAAACTGACTCGATTGCCAAAATAGAGCTGGACATTGCGAAATTTGAGGAAGACATCACAACTGTTAAAAAGACGAAATTTTTACGTGATTCCGCAGACTATAAAGCCAATAATGTTTACCGTTGGGAGAGAGGCAAAAAACATGGTAAAAGGAATTTGCCTAAGATTGACGCAGCTGATATCTCCCAAGGCTTCACATCTTCTGAAGCAGAATCATCGGATGCAGATGCCACACAAGGAGCAGGCTCCAATTATAGAGCACCTTTTTTAGGCAGAGGTGGCCAACAGGACAAAGCAGGAGGAGGACTCGGAGGGGACGCAAGACGACTGCGAGACAGGCAACGTTATGGCTACAAAGCAAAGAAAAAATGACGGCATCAGAAGTATCAGAAGAATTGACAGTGGTCAATCTGTCGGATGTTACCTTGACTGCGGACCAAACTAATGTCCTTAAAAAGGGCTTATCATTCGCCCCTACTTCGACTATGGATAAGTTTGAATGGATTAAGGACTTACACCTATTTTGCCGTAAACTCCTTCTGAAGAAATTCTATTCCAAAGCTAATGAAAGCCCAACACACTTGGAAAGTGATGATGGCTGGAATATGATGGAACGTCAACTTATCTCCGATATGACCACTGAATTTACAGGAGATGAAGAATCTGTCCCAAGTGAGTTTAAGGTCCTAGCGCAATTTTGCCCTAAATCCACATTCTGTCCACCCTTTCAGACATGCCCACAAATAGAAGTATTTGTATCCCTCGTGGCCAATGACATAATGAAATTACCTGAACGACCAGGGGCCAAAAATCTAACCTTTCAGGAATGGAGTGCTGTGAAAGAACTGGGCAAAATGACAACGGTTGAGTTCAAACCAGCTGATAAAGGTGGCAATGTGGTGGTGTGGCCTAAATCCCAGTATGAACGGGAGGCCTTTAAGCAATTGAGAGATCGGAATTGCTACACAGAACTTGCTGCTGATCCCACCGACAAATTCAAAAAAGAGATTGATATTATCCTTAGTGAAGCCTGCGCACTGGGTACAATAACAAATAAAAATAGAGAGAGCCTGATTACGAAACATCCTATTACGGCAAACCTATATTTGTTACCCAAGATCCATAAGAGCATGATCAATCCACCTGGGAGACCCATCGTGGCTGGTATTGGCAGCCTCTGCGAGCCTATTAGCAAATTCCTTGACACCTTCCTGCGGCCAGCAGTATTGCTTTTCTTTTGCAACTCTTGTCTTTTATACTATATCACAATTATTTTGTTTTCAAGAGTAGATTTTATTTACAGATTAGAGGGACAGCGATGGGGGCCACTTGCGCCCCATCATACGCAAATTTATTTTTGGGCTGGTGGGAGAGGGAGGTGGTATTCTGTGAAGAAAATCTTTATCTGACCACACATGTTTTGTTGTGGTTTAGATACATCGACGATATTCTTATTCTCTGGCAGGGTTCTGCTACGGAGCTTAGGAGTTTCGTCGATGTGCTCAACCACAACAATCTTAATATCAAACTTACCTGCAAATCAAGCACCAAATCGGTGGACTTCCTGGATCTCAGGATCTTCATTGATGAGAGTGGCAGTATTGGTACAGATATATTTAGAAAGTCTACCTCAACAAACTCAATTTTACATGCCTCCAGTTTCCATCAGCAGCACCAGATTCAGGGCATTCCTCGCAGCGAATTCTTAAGGCTGAAACGTAATTGTTCCACAGAGGAATGCTTTGAATCTAGGGCTGCAGAGATGCGCAATAGATTTGCATCCAGAGGCTACAGCAGCAACCATATCCATGCTGGGTATCAACACAGCGCTAAGAGCCAACGCAATACATTGCTACAACCTAAAATGAAGATAAGCGACTCCAAAACACGTTTTATTGGTACATATAATGACAGGTGGAGAGATCTAAAAACTATCCTCCAGAAACATTGGCATGTCCTGTGTACTGATGCAGAACTCAGGGAGGTAGTAGGTGACAGGGTCAACCTGACGAGCCGACGGGCGTTCAATCTTAAAGACCGACTTGTGCATAGTCACTATATTCCCCATACAAGCAAAACTTTCTTGACCATGCGAAAAAAGGGCTTCTCTAAATGTAACAGCTGCTCCGCCTGCAAATATATATGCTACAGACTGATAAATATTTCAACAGTGACCATACAAAGCATTACAATATTGGATATACCCTCAATTGTAAGACAAAGGGTGTTATATACTGTTTAACATGTCCCTGTCAACTTAAATATATTGGCATGACAACACGTGAACTCCGGTTCAGGGTTCTAGAACACACCAGAAATATTAAAAATGCCAAACGGGACTTGGATGCTTTCAAAAAAATCACATCTGTAGTTAGACACTTCTTACAATATCATGCCTCGGACATCACTTGTTTGTCAGCATTTGCTTTTGATAAAGTGGCCCTGGGCATAAGGGGTGGGGATTTGGAGAAAGCACTCCTTAAGAAGGAATGTCGCTGGATCGTTCTTCTTAACACCATGCAGCCCAGAGGATTAAATGATTCCCTAGGGTTTGCTATGTTTTTGTAGCTTAATATTGGTTCATTATACATTCAGCAATTTTGTTTCCACAATACTTTTATATGTTTGCTGAGCTGTGTGCCCCCCCTTCCACGAACATATGTGTATCTACACACTCTGTCTTTCCCTCTCTGTTTTACTATTTATTTATTTTAAAAATTTAAAGTTATCAATTATTTTATCACTAATAATATAGTGTGTTTATCTACTCTTTTCCTTTGGGCTCCCCTCCCCTCTTTCTTTTGCTTACCCCTCTTTTATGTATGAAACATCAGAACTCTGTATATTTTAGCTCTGTTTCTCTAATATATATGTCCCTCTCTTGTCAGTGCATAAACAATGAATTGCAAGTATTATCTGCTGCAGTCCCTGGTGTGATGACCTGCTGACGTCAACTAAGACATCACTCATTGGCATGTGAATCAGTGCAACTTCTGCTCCAGAATCACAACAGTGATGGGGACTTCCTTTATCATTATGTACTGTTATCATGTAATTCACTGCCTGTGTTAGTTACAGTACCTTCTGAGCTCAATAGGGTGTTTTTTTGAACTCAGTTAGTATTAGAATATGACGTCATTGGTCTCATTGAGAATGGGATTAGTAGCAGTTTAGCTGATGTATATACAAAGCATCTGTAAGAGCAAACATTAAGGGAATCTTTCCTGCTTACTGCCTGCTATCATGTGCATTATGGATATGCTTTTTGTGTTTATGATATCAGGTGTAGACTAGCTGGAGCTGATGCACATGCGCAACACAGCAAGCATATTGGCTGATAGTATCTGTGCCTGAACTAATTATATTATTGCTTGCACTGGTGCGCGTGATGTCATCAATCCAGCCCTGAATCACTAATTGGACGGGGACTTTTGGGAACTGCTGTAACTGATTACTTTCACCTCTATAAAGACTTTCACGCCTTCAATTGAGTTTTTACCACTCCGGGAAGAAGCCCACCGACGGGTGAAATGCGTTGAGTGTTTACTACAGACAGCCCTCATGTGATTTCTTTATGGTGTGACTTTATTATGACCTGATGCAGCACTATGGACTTTTTTCATTTCGTTATGAGCAAGCATTGGAACACTGCCATCATTACTACCATGGACTGATGCCTCTTGCAACTGAGCTACAGCTGAGTATTATCTCTCCTTGCTGTCTTGGCACTATTTGTCCTTGCAGTGCTTTGCACTGCGGTGTATTCCATATATACTGCCTCTGTTTGCTCTTGTGCCTATTATAGTTACCATGTGTTTTTTTCTGCTGCATCAGTATTCATTTGTTATCTATTTTTTGGGATTACTATTCAGGGTATGAGTTCATTATATTTTTCTCCCCTGTGTGTCTCTTCTACTTCCTTTACCTGGGCTGGTTATTGAATACATACTTTTCCCCATGCCGTGTTTTACATCTTATATCTTGTAAAGAGGCAGGTATGCCAGTAGGGATATATAGATACATGCATTTTCTTTAATTTTAGTTTCATTAAGCTTTTTTGATATCTTTATTTATATACCTATATATATTTATTGTCATTTAGATACATTTCAGCTTTTTGTTTTGCATTCAGTATTTCTTTATTAGTAATCACTTTCCATACACATTATTTTTGGCTGTCACTAGTATATCTATGTTTTTAAGTTAGTGTGTCTTGCTGTATTCTCAATAAAATCTTGTTCATTTGTCTATCTCGGCAGAGCATCTGGTTCTTTAGAGCTATTTAGGGGATTGTCTTTGTCCTTTTCAACTGTGTGTTTTACATATATATATATATATATATATATATATATATATATATATATATATAGATATATATATATATATATATATATAACACAGATAGAAATCAGCGCTAGGACTAACACAAACGAAATATTATAAGTGAGTAAATGGTGACTAATAAATGTACTGACCCAGGTGAAATGAGCTAGCAGGATGCAGCCTTAATGAGGATATTCCTATCCTGATTAAATGGAAGAAAGAAAAAAGGAGCAATCCTGTGTAGCAATAAAAAACAGGAACATGTATTAATTAAGCAAGGAAGGCTAGGTGACTGAACAGATTAAAACAAACACAATGATGCTAATAGACACAATAAACAAAATATATGACAATAAAAAACAAGAGTACTCTTGAAAATAAAAAAAAAGAAGGGAAATGTGACCAAAAAATGTCCTATAGCGCAAATGTAGGAGGCAGTGAGATGTGGGAGGAATTGTCACTCGATAGGTAGCAAATGACTGGAGCAACAAATGGGGAGAAGTAATTGACCCGTCAGATGATAGATTGCGGTTGAAAACGTGGAAAAATCAGGCTGATATTGACCTCTATAGATAGAGATGGGGGGTAAGCAAATAGCATAGGCAAGGGATTAAGGAATGGTCTCACCAAAAGATGTAACCGTGATGACCACAGGGGTCTCCGCGTCCCTCCATCAGCACAACAAAATCACGCTGGAGATGAATATGTGATGCTGATCTGGGTAACACTGGAGACGCTTTTCCACTACCAGGAATACCCCCTCACACAAGACAGCTGTATTCGTTCAAGTTGAATATTCACTCGTGTCTCTGCTTGATGTCAGACTCAGACTCAGCCAGAAAGACAGACAAATGAAGCTTTCCACATTGATCCGCCAATATAACTGAAATAGTTGCTCTCACTCCTCACATGCGATTAGGCACTCCTCTCACAGTCAGCTGTCGGACATTGATGACGCGAGCCTACGCGTTTCGTCAACTGTTGCGCCGACTTCTTCAAGGGTGAATTCTAGGGGATAAGTGATGAACCTTTATAGGGTTGACTTAAACCTGATAGGTTAATTAGTGGGAAGACAAATATGACGTCTCTTAAAGAGAAATCCATACAGAAAATGACCATCAATGAAACCAGGATAGGGCCAAAATATAACACAAAAAATCTAAGGTGATTTGAATAGGGCTGCAATATAAAACATATATAATAAGGCAAATCAAATTAAGAAAAAAGATATTATTAAATGTACCAATAATCATAAAATAAATAAATATAAAATAACTATGAAATATATATATATATATATATATATATATATATATATATATATATATATATATACACACACAGTGGCGACCAACTTTATTCGAAGTTGGCTAGTTCCGCGAATTTCGGAATATCCCGGTGATGTGCGGTTTAGTAACGTTTTCTCCCGGGGTGTACTGCGTTATATCGCGCCCGTGATTTAAGCATTTTATTCCCGCTGGCTGCAAAACAGCAATGCCGTGTAAAAACGCATGGGGGCGTTTGCGAGCTGTTGTCTTTGAAGCCGAGAAAATCATGAATTGTAATGCAATATATACTGTATATATACAGTATATACTGTATAACAACAACCCCTATAACCCCTAACATACACATACAGTACTGTAAATGCACATCAATGATACTATAGGCCGTCCCCTGGCGAGATGTGTTTGCAGCAGAGAGAGAACCGCTGCTCTCTCTGTGCAAACATCGGCACATTAAAAATTATTTAAAATACATTTTTATTCATAGTGTACACGTTGGTTTCAGGTCCGGGGACCCCCTGCTCCCCGAGATACGGCCCCCTTTATGAGGTGCCGGTAACCCTCTGCATTTAAAGGTCCCGATCACGTGACTGCGACATGCAAACAAAGCAGAGGGATACCGGCACCCCCTAAAGGGGCCTGTATCTCGGGAAGCAGGGGGTCCCCGGACCTAAAAAAAAAACATTTCTGCTCCAAAGACCCTCTGCACATGTACAGTATGAATAAAACACATATATAAATAAACACTCGTTCCTTACCTTTGCGGCTATGTGCTATGGTACCGAAGCAGCATTTCTGTATTTTAATAATATTGTACAGTGAGCAGGGGGTTCCCTGAGCCAGAAATTAATGCTCAGGGGACCCCCTGCTCCTGCACGATATTATTAAAATACAGAAATGCTGCTTCATTACCATAGCTGATAGCCGCTAAGGCAATGAAGGGGTTAACCCACCGTGCCCACTTTATTGTGGGTAGCGGGGGTGGGTGAAGGGGGTATTTGGCCCTTGGTGTGAGTTTAGGACTTGCGGGGGGGTTGCGGGTGCACTTAACCCCTTCACGACCGTAGCAGTTAATACTGCTACGGTCATGAAGGGGTTAACCCCTACCGCTACCCCCCGCAAGCCCTAAACAACCACCGTTGGGGCTAATACCCCCTTCACCCACCCCCGCTACCCACAATAAAAAAAACTCACACGCAGCAGCACAAAAAATAAATAAATAAATCTAAATAAATAAATGAATTTAAATAAATACATTTAAAATACATTTTTATTCATAGTGTAGATGTGCATGGGGTCTCCGGAGCTGAACCCCCTGCTCCCCGAGATACCCCGAGATACAGCAGCACTTCCAAACGAATGGAATGTCAAAGGTGATGGTATGTTATTTCGTGAACCTACTGCATGGGATACTTGCACTCAGCCACGCTTTGCAACATTTGCAAATTCTACATACTACAGCCATTCATGTAAAGCTTTCAATAATACGTGTGGTATTACATTGGAACAGTTAATGGAAGACGAAATTTGCTATGAGAACAATCTTTCATTCAACTACAGATGTAATCCCTTTTCTTTTTACTATAATCTCACAGAAGGCTATTTTAAATGGCAACCAAAACAGATTGATCAGGGATTCCTACATTTTTCAGGATTACCAGGTTTTTGATTTGTGGAGAAAATAGTGATTATGAAAGCTGATTACATAGTGTACTCCCTGTTCCAGAAATGTCTCAATGATAGTTTACATATTGACGTAGACATGGTTATCCGTGCGATGAGCAATTGAATGAATGTACAAATAGCTCCAGATGACAAACCCTGTGAATATAACACAAGATCCACACAGAATATTGTTAACATGCCCTATTCAGAGGCAATGTGGGGTACAAATGATACAATTGATACCATAATGTATTCTCAGAATGATACTAATTCCAACAATGAATGTGAGGTTTCTAGTAAATCCACTACTAGAAAACTACTTACTAAAGCTGATGTTCTTATCACTACAGGACACTTGCTGGGTGATTCTGTATCTGTAATAAGCCAAATCTCTGACTCAAATGATGAAGAATTGAGGAGAGGTATCTTGGTATTAAGGGATCATCTGATAACAATCGCTTCACACACAATTTCAGATATTACAGTATTATCTGAAGAAATCAAAGCTTTGGTTGTTCTTAATCAAATCAAATCACATCTGTCAGATTAACATTGCAAAATAACAAGATCGATACATCACTTTTAAATCTCAAATGGATCACACAGAATCTGAATTTAAGTCCGAAAGAATCTGAGATGCTAGCACATGTTTCACAGACAAGTTATGACATGCGCGAAAGAAAATACAGGCAGGTTCCTAATCCTGACGACACTTTATGGGAAGTTTTCTGTACTATGAATTAATTATCCCAAGTGATGTTTATACAACAAATTGGGAACTGCTTAATTTTGGACACTTGACACATACAGGGCCTTATTCTGCAAGAGTGCAGATTACTCAACCATACCGCTATATATCTATAAAATGTGATCAGGAATTTTACTTTAGCACTACACGATGTGTTGATAAAGGTTATTTAGTATGTGACGACATCATACAACACATGCTTTGTAATGACCAACTGCAAGGTAGTAATTGTCCAATAACTGCAACACGAGTAAAAGCTCATTTTACATTAATTCAAAATTTGGATAATGGGAGTTATATAATAATGTCTACAGAAGAGGATTGTAACATACCTCCTTTTCAAGCATCAACTGTTACAGTTAATAAGAGTGTACAGTGTTTTGACAACACCTTTACTCCACCATTGTTACATAAAACAGTTCAAACTGCTGTACATATCCAGGTACCAGCTATCACACTGACACTGACACACATGACAGCCTATTTGGCACATTTAAAGAATATGAAGATAACAATCGGATTCACACATGAAATGGTGCAAACACTCCTACAAAGAGTTCACAGTGAATTACTTTCTGTAGATCTACACCCAGGTGATGTTCCACAATGGTTAAATACACTAGGTCAGTCACTAAAAACTTTTTGGCCAATGACGGGTGACAGTCACTTATAGGTACCGGCCTACAAACTGCTGGTAAAGGAATTTTTGGTGGACTAGGGAATGTGTTTGGAATCCTAGGTTATTTGAAACCACTGTTGTTTCTCATTTTAGGGATAATAATACTTTTCATTTTTATTTGTTTTTTTTCTTTTCTTCCAAAGTTGAAGAGGCGATAAGCCTAACTTCTTTACTGTTTTTTTTTTAACACAGTTTTTTATTCTAATGTAGAATTATTATGCTTTATAATGATATTAATAGTTTTTTTCAGATACAGGAAGTAGCCAGTACTCGGATATTATCTTCTCTCAAAGATGGTGGCTCTGAGTAAACACAGCTGACTTTTATTTTCGCGGGTGCATCAGCAGGTTCACAGGTGTTTTTTTTTACATATTGTGTGGGTATATATGTTCTTTCTTTGTCAGTCTGTTCTTGCACCCCCCTTGAGAAAGGTTCCGCTCCGGGACTGAAACGTCGGATTGAGCGCCTCTTTTTTGTCTACATGCCTGGATACATTGATTTTGTATCATTCTATTGGAGTGCTTTCTTTACTTACCTGCTGCAAGAAAGGTAATATCGTTTATATATATAGTGGTTTGACTTGCTTTGCTAGTACCATGCTGTACTTAAAAGTTGTGTGAACGGCGATGCATCTGCTTAAATGCATAACATGTGTATGGATATTCCAGGCAAAAGGTGACACATTGTATGCTCATTTGCATGTCATTTCACAGAATTCCTTTCTGCAGTGGGAGCACTGCATGCTAGGTGATAATGGTTGAAAGGGAGGAGTGCAGACCTATCTAAGACATGTGAATGTGCTCACAAGTGATATTCTTTATTGGCTATATGCTAGAGGTTTTTTGTTGCCTTTTTCACCCACCATAACTTAAAATGTAATGGTAAACCTACCCAGCCTAGAAAAATTGCAAAGCAAGTATAAACCAACCTCACACTGATGATATCCATCAAGGTTGAAACATGTCTGTGACTGGTTTCACTTGCTTTGCTAGTCCCATGCTCTGCTTAAAAGCTGTATGAACAGCGATGCATCTGCTTAAATGCATAATGTGTATGATATTCCAGGCAAAAGGTGACACGTGTGCTCATTTGCATGTCCTTTACAGAATTCCTTGCTGCAGTGGGGGCAATGTATGCTAGGTGTTAATGGCTGAAAGGCAGGGGTGCAGACCTGTCAAGACATGTAAATGTGCTCACAAGTGATATTCTTTTTTGGATATTGTAACAGGGACTTATCCCAGTTAACAAACTTGCCTCTAATCCAGAAGTGTGCTGGTTAATTGCATACCAGCAATTAACCAACTCCACCTGGCTGATTAGAGCTCTCTCATAGCCTGTTCTGAGACAGGAAGGGAGGATTCCTGAGTCTCACAATTGGGGGCTGAAAAAAGGAAGGACAGATGTCTTGAGCTGCAAAGAGACTGCAGGCTGACAGCAAGACAAAGGGGAGCAGACATATACCTGGACAGACATTGCCTTAGCACACAAGGGTGCTGACCCAGGAGAGCAGAGAAATCTTCCCCTACAGTTACAAGAAACAGATAAGACTTTCTTTTGGGACTGTTGTATATCTATATAAATGTAAAGCAACTGTAAATATTACTGTATGTTCATTTGAAATGTCTTAGACAGGTCTGCAACCCTGTCTTTCCCCATTGTCACCCAGCATACAGCGCTTATATAAATGTATATATATTTGGGGCTGGTAATTAGCTTAGCTAAGCACCCAGTTAGAGAGGGCTGGACTACATGTGTAGATATTCTCCAAAAATGAGTAGGTTTTCATTTTGCTGTGTTAAAGGGACAGGTGCAATAAAGCCTAATTTTAGTTTCACTTTAAACGGTCTCCATTGCGTACCTCTGAACACGTCTCTCACACACACACAAATATATATATATATATATATATATATATATATATATATATATATATATACCATAAAGCAAGCAGTCAGCACTCTAATGTAAGGCAAAAGGCAGTTGCTTGTCCCATAGGGATCCACATATCATACGAACCAGCCCAAAGACCAGTAAAGAGACAGCAACCAATGAGGTGTAATCCAAAATAATCTGTATTGAAAAGAACAGATACACGAAAGCCAACGTTTCGGTCTCTCAGGGAGGCCCTGAGGAAGGTCTCCCTGAGAGACCGAAACGTTGGCTTTCGTGTATCTGTTCTTTTCAATACAGATTATTTTGGATTACACCTCGTTGGTTGCTGTCTCTTTACTGGTCTTTGGGCTGGTTCGTATGATATATATATATATATATATATATATATATATATATATATATATAATTTTACACAATCTGAATGGGTTCATATCTCCTGCAGTTATTATATATACAAAAATTAATGAGTTCACATCTAGTGTCACTTACAGTAGATGTAAGCAATGTACCAGGGCAGTTACAGTATTTTACCAAATGTAAATGTAAAGATCACCACAATATGGTAACTTCTAAAATGGCAGTATTTCTTCAAAATAATAATGTTTCTCAACTTTTTCTCAATGTTATAATACAATTCAGTATTACAGTACAGTACATACTGTACTGTACACATTTTTGATCTTCTAATAGAATGCTACAGATGAAACTACCTGTTCAGAACCACTTGACAGGGAATATTTGTGGCCATCTTTCAGGCTCCTCATGTGGCATATTCCCCCTGTTCGCGGCGATTTGAACAGAATTAAAGATGGACATGGCACAATCATTTACAGTATTACTAGCATAAGTGTGTACAGTACTTACTGTGTTGCGACTGGGTAAATCCTCTTATCGCTTTTAGTCCGACCATGGGCATGATAGCGAACACAGTGCTGTGTTACCAGGATGCCCGATGTAGTTAACCAGCATATAATCTGCATTATTCAGTGTCATTTCTTGTACATATGGTATATCATTATGCTAAGATCCTGTGAAATAACTTTTCTGGGTATCGCTGCTTTAGAAAAAGAATGAAGCACAGATGAATGTATATTCGATATGTATTGCATCTACATAAGTGATGGTATATTTATCATGTACCTGAACCGGTAAAGTATACTGCTGCAACACACTTTATTCGAGCAAATACCCAGTATGTACCTGGCAGATACCTGGAATGCGCCGCTCCTCACCTCTGACAAGCCCCGTTGCGTTTGCCTTCCCAGCCATGGTTCATGCCTGGCTGACGGGCGGCTGATCTGTTAAATGATAATGATTAGGATTTAATAGGCTGCAATGCTTCGCGTATCTACCAGATGGCATAAATTCATGAATTGTAATGCAGTATATATATATATACTGTGCAGTATTGCAGCCAGCGGGAATAAAATGCTTCAATCCCTGCCTGGAAAATAACGCAATGCACTCGGGCAGAAAACAGTCACAAACCTCAATACACCCGAGTATACCCGAATTCGTGAGACTAGCTGAGCTCGAATAAAGTGTGTCGCCAGTGTATGCCCACATTTTATACCTTTAAATAGTGTCCCGCCTGCCAACGAATGACGTCAGGGATACTGTGCATAAAAGATGACAGAAATTGCATAGTCTCCAACACGCTGATCTCTATCTGAACAAACTCTTGTCCAGATACTGTATTGTGCTTCAACTTCTGCCATGGATCGTTCCCGATTCTACGGATGCAAGAACCTGCATACTGCTGCTGTTCCGGCCATGAGAAAGCGAAAGGAGGATCTGTTTCCGACCCTCCCCCAGTGAAAGGCAAAGGTGCCTAAAGAAACGGCACCAATAGCTCCAAAGGCAAAGCATACCGGACCGGGGTTCAGCAAGAAGAAAATGGAAAAAGTAATCTCTTCTAGAATTATTTGGTGGAGCGGCTCCAGCTCACCTCCTCCAAGCACATTAGAACAAGCCGTACCCTGTACACACGCACTGCACCCTCCGATGCAAAACCAGCCGTCCCCCACTCATCTCGTCTTTCACCCACCAATGTTGAAGTAGCTGTTCCCCGCTCATCTCATCCTTAGGACACTGATGCCAAACCGCACACCTCTTGCATACCCCGTTCTGCACTCATCAATGTACTGCCAAGCTATCCCTGCTCACGTAGCCCCATTGAAACAGAACCGGATTACCACATTGCACCTGATCCAGCTTGGTCTTCCGCATGCTGGATGATTTTATTTGCTAAGAAATTACATTTTATCAGAAGCCGACATAGAGAAACAGTTCTTAATACAGTAACTAATAAATATATATAACAAAAAAGGACAAATGGGGAGGGGGGAAGGCAGAAGGTTCTCAGAGCCCAGATAGTGTGTTATCGTAATTTCATGCTGCTTTACGTCACTGTCCAATCTCCCTGTCTCTTGTGCAATCCTGTGCCTCCAGCCTTGCCCTCGTCCCTCTTTTCCAGAGCACTTATATCCAGTCAGAGGAGAATGCATCTAGTTCTATCATAGCAGCACTGTGGTGATATTCATTCCCAGGATGTCTGTTTCTGCCAGCCATGGTAGCCAGATTTTTAGAAATGTATCGCCAGTGTCATTAACCAGACGTGTAAATTTTTCCATCTGGCAATTTCTGTTTCCATAATGCTGCGATCTCGCACCTCGTTGCTTTGGCGAGGAGGGCAACTAGTTTGTTTTCAACTCTGGCTAATCCCAGTGTTGGCATATTTAACAGAAATAGCCAAGGATCCAAATGAATATCAAGGCCAAAAATCCTCTGTAGCCAATATCTAATTTTTCCCATAAAGTTACCACCCGAGGGCAGGACCATATGCAACAAGTCCTCTGGCTCTCCACATTGTTTGGGGCACAATGGGGAGAAACCTGGAACAAATTTTGCTAACTTTATCAGAGTGAGATACCACCTCATAAGGACCTTATATAAGTTCTCCTTTAACGTCATGCAAATTGAACTCTTTGCCGCTGCCATGAAGATCCCTTTCCACTCTTCCTCTTCTAGCGCTTCTTCTAAATCTACTTCCCCTTGAGCCAAATATTGCATTTTATGAGAGTAGTCTACGCCAGAACAGGTAACTTCCTTGTACATTTAAGAGGTTAGTTAACTGGTGTCTGTTTCTAAAATACAGAGCTTTTCAAAAGTAGTGAATGGCGGATGGGGTATGAATTTATTATAAAATTCTCGTTCCTCGAGGTATCTAAAAAATTCAGAGTTTGGGATGTCTTTGTCTGACTTAATTTGTTCAAAGGTTTTAATATTATTCATACCCTCCATATCCTATGTCTACTAAACCCTTTCTGGTTCCAAACTACAAAATCATTGCTATTCAGAATTGGAGCAAAATCAGGATTATCAAATAGTGGGGTCATTAATGAGTGTTTAGTAGTCAAAGAGCATCTACATTTTGAAGCCTCCCATACTGCTAGCTGGTCATTGAGGAGAGCGGTTCATGAATGGACTTAAGAATCATTTTAGGAAACCACATTAAATTGTGTAGTTCCAAAGGTGCACAGGTGCAATAGTTTAGGATAATTCACCCTATACAGTATCCTATAGTCATTCGTTATACAGTATGTACTCCTAGATATTTAATGGCCAAGGGTTGCCAATTAACATTAAAGTTGATAGCTATCAATTTTTCCATTTCTTTGGGTAGATTGATGTTTAAAGCCTCAAATTTTGTTTGATATCTTAAATCCCGGAATTTCCCTAAGAGACTGAATAAATTGGTTAGAGAGGTTAGAGGTCTCAATATCATCAATATGACATTGTCTGCATAAAGAGCCACTATGTGTGTTTGATTGTTAATTTGGATTCCTGAAATATTATGATTTGCATTGCTTGTGGCTCCATGCATAAGGCAAATAACAATGGTGAAAGCAGACAACCCTATCGTGTGCCACTCTTAATTTGGAAAAGATCAGAGGGAAAGCCCTGATGTGTTACTCTCACAGCCGGATTTGAATACAATGCTGATTTTGCTTGTAAAATTCATACCCCAAAACCAAACGCTCCAAGAGTAGCTCAATAATATCATGGATCATGGCAACGGAAATCTTTGGGACTAGTCTGTTTGAAACAAAGAAGTAATCTACAGTATTCTGCTATAGTTAGAATGTGGATGAGAGAAGAAAGTGAACCCTTTATCTCTTGAATGGAGCTCCCTCCAGATATCTGTCATCTGGTTATCCCTCAGCCCTACTAAGAGTATATCAGAGCTCTTCTTCTTGGTCCTTTTAGTTTTGGCAGACTTGTCCTCTACAGGATCTAGTGTCGTGCTAAAGTCATCCCCTAGGATTACATAGCCTTTAGATATTTTATTCAGGGTAGTAAAAAACGATGAGAAAAATAGCAGATCATGTTTACAAGGGGAATAGACATTGGCTATAGTTAGATCCTGACTTTGAATTTTGACCACTAGTATTAGGAATCTGCCCTCCCTATCTTTATTGATGTTGTCGACTGCAAAAGGAAACCTATTGTGTAGTAAAATCGCCACTTCTCTTTTCTTGGAGGTGGCTGAGGAGAGCTAGCACAGCCTAAAATGTTGTCAAAAGTTTTCGTAAAGCTTTTTTTGCTGAAATTAGTTTCTTGTACAAGAATAATGTTAGCTTTTTTTCTCTTATAGTCCGCTAAGGCTAGATGCTTCTTAGTCAGACTATTGAGGCCTTTGAAATTATGTGATATAATATTTACAGACATTTAACATGAGGTGTGTTTGCTTACCAATGCTGATCAACCACGTAGACAGCACATGAGTATCCGCAACCGACGAAGATGACTAGACCACTTTCTGGAGCCTGACCTTCAGGACAAACCGGCGGGCAGAGAAGACCAAACGAACGGATAAGACAAATTAAAAAAAAAGATTCTGGACAAGTCATCTATGGTCCTATTCGACCCTGACTCTTCTGCCCTTGGGTAATCAAATTCCACGGAATCCTGGAAAAAAAAGGGTCCAGTGCTCTGAGCACAGAAAAACTTGACTGATGTTCTGGGAAAATCCTATTTCACCTAGGAACTGGGGCTGGAAACTCATTGATCAATACTGTCAGGAAATGTACGGTACTTTAATCCATTCCATGTCTTTTCTTCTCAAACAAAAATAAACCCTCATAAATTCATAATGTAAGGTGTGATTATTAATATTGAATATTTTCTCTTTGTTTACAGACCAAGATTTCCACGAAGAGCCAGCCAGTTCAAAGAAGAAAAATAAAAGAAGATTGTAAATTTGGAAAAAGAGATTATTTTGTATTTGCACATTATTAATTTTAACTTTATTAGTGTTTGCATATACTGTAAAATATTCTTTAAAAATACTTTTTGGTGTGTTCAAGCTTTTATTCTTTACATTTAAATTAAATACACTTACAGTAGTACTATACAGTACATAAAGTACTATTCTTATTTAAATATATATATCTCATTTAAAATATTTAAAATATCTCATCCCCCATGCCCTCTACCCCCATCATCAGACATACAAATTTGCAATAGCTCTAGTAGCCAAATACTGTATGGCTAATAACGCTTTGCTTTTGCCCATTTGTGTTGAAAAATATGAATACACAATAAAATAAAATGTACATTTCAATACGCAGTAGGCAATAAAAACATTGATTGGCACTGGAAACCTATGCCACACATGGGGGCACAGATAACTACATTGGCAGCGAATGGGTAACAAAAAAAAACCAAAATAAATGCTATGACAAGCATATGCTTTTCAACCAGGCCCCACAGCCCGCGACACACATGCACAGCACACTACCACTGTATGTGCGATTATTAATATTTTCACGTAAAGATGTCCAAGAGCCAGCAAGTTCGAATCAGAAAAAACCTATATTTCCTCGATTGTAAGACGCAGCATCGATTTGGCCCTTACAATCGAGGAAAATAACTTTTTCAATTACCATGTTTCAGGAGAGGTCCAATGTCAGCGGAGGATGAAGCGGGTGGTGGCAGGAGAGGTCCCACAGGCAGATGCTTGAAGATGGACAGCAAGGGGGAGTGCGGCGGGAGTGCAAGTGAATGAAGACAAGAAGACAGCGTGCGGGCATGTGGTGGCAGCAGCAGCAGGAGATATTAATAGCAGGATAGCTGAGCAGGAGCAGAGCGGCATAGGAGAACTGCTTGGGTGGTGCACACAGTAACCGGAAGTCAGACACCGGTCAACTTCCAGTGTTACAGTGTGCACCTCCCAAGCCGTTACCTTATGCCACTCTTCTCCTGCTCAGTTCTCCTGCTATTATGATCTCCTGCCACTGCTGCACACCCACCGCACTCCCGCTGCACTCCCCCCCCCCCCCGCTGTCTTCAACCATCTGCAGATGTGGGACCTCTCTTGCCGCCACTGCCCACTTCATCCTCCTCTGACATGGGACTTCTCCTGAAACATGGTAAGTGAAAAGAGGGGGTTAATACTGTAAACACTTAAAAAAAAAAAATTAATACATCGATTCTAAGACGCTCCCAGATTTCAGACATGTGAAAATCAGAAAAAAGGTGCATCTTAGAATCGAGAAAATATGTTAAAAGAACATTTGAAATTTGGAACAAGAGACTTTGTATTTTTGAATGATTCTTTTTTACTTTATTATCATGTGCTAATAAAGCATTCAATTCTCTAAAAATACTTTTTTGGTGTGTTGACATTTTTACTCTTAATATTTCAATTAAATAAACTTGAAGTACCTACAATACTGTACTTCTGTGTGATATCGGATTGTGCGCAAATGAACGGGAATAAGTGACAGGTTGCAATGCGGTTAGATTTTAAGACACAATAGCTCGCGATCGCCAATTCGCGTTTCTGGCCGTATTGCAGACAACGCTAAATTTCAATTTCTGCACTCTTCCAGATTATGGCTAAATCGCGTGAAAACTAATAATTTCCGCAGCGCGAAATAGGAGCGTATTAGGATGCCACAGGGCCTGGGTGGCACGTGGCGCCGAACCGGCAGTTGCTTCTGTACAGTTTATCCCAAAGGTAATTAATTATAAAATGACAAAATATAATTAAAATACATGTAATTGACATATCTTTAAAAACATTCCCATTCACCCACAACACACAATAATACCCACATTATCACTTTGAAACAATGGGAGTAATGATCTTGGCAACTGTACATCTGTAACATGAAATTATTGTTAGAGAGAAACTTTCTCAAAACTACTTGTTATAGAACTACATTGTTTACTTTCAGAAAATGTCACTTTTATACACTGTTTTTATGCAAAAAATTACTGGTGCTATATTATTTGCTGCAAAGAAAATCTGGTACTCCACACCTTACACAAAAAAACATTAGAATAAAGTCTCATTGAACTGAACTGATTGTTGTGTCAATATTGTTGGAAAAACAATTACATATTTAAACGAGAAACAGTTGTGGTATGAGAAAGTGGTTTTTAATTACAGTAAAATAAGCATTTTATACGGTTTCAGAACAGTTTTAGTTTCTAAAGAAAAACTTTTAACTACTGTACTACAGTAGGAAAAGTTAGAGTTACATTCAAGCACACAAACTGTACATATTATGTGCTGGCATCTGCCACAACATGCTTCATCAATTTTCTGCTTTCTATTTGAAGAATTTCAGGATCCTGTTATAAAGGCAAAACATTAATTCTTCTTTCTAGTGAACCATCTGGTTCATTTATAAAGCAGTTTTCTTAAACAATTGTGTTTTCAGTTTTGTATTGCTTTTCTTATACCATATGGTTGATTTCTAATAGCCTTTCTGGGTCAGGCTACATTGCTTTTCTTTATGACATATTGTTTCCTTTTAGTTTTGATATGAGGATGAGTACAGGACTCGATTTTATTAACATCAATAATTTTCTGTGCAAAGCTCTGATATGATTCCCTCTCCATTACCATTGTGCATTTTGAAGAGACGGTTAGCATCCCTATATACTTTTTTTTAATATGGGGAATTTGGGAGGGTTTCATTCTTTTTTCTATGTTGGAGCAGAGTTTAAACTTCAATTATTTTTTGTAGTCCTGAGTAATAGAATGAATTCTAAGTTTACAGAAACTGGACAATCGAGTTTGCCCATAATTAGTAACCTAGGCTGATGGCTGTTTGCTCTTAGCAAGCTATTCATAGCAGTGTTTTTTCCTGTAAATAGTGGTTTGCAACATTTCATCAGATTGTCTTTGAATTTTTAGATCTGAAAAGAAATAACGTTAATTTGACGGGAGTGGGTAACCAGGCTATCTAATAAAGGTTAAACCCTCTGGTTACCCTTGAAACCGTGGTGTACCTGGTAGCTACATAAACACCACAAGCCAGTGACCAGGGATAATACATGCTGGAAATAGAGTGACCCCTTCTTTTTTCTGGTTTCATGTTCCCTTGGCTCTAGAACTGTGAGATTTCTTGTGTCAGTTTTAGGGGGGATATTTGGGTAGAAATACAATTATTTTGTTGCAGGAGTTCGGGAGCCGAAGTTAGTCTTTTAATTCTCCCCAGCGAGCAGGCAGGATTTGCTGGTACGCGGGTTGAATTACACCGGGGCAACCCAGTGTCCCCCATATGACGGGAGGGGGAAAACAGGCTATACAATAAAGGTCAAGCCCATTTTGGTTACCCCTGCTCTGTGTATAAGTGTCCTAGAGAATTAGCTCTTGGGCCCAGTAACATTGTACCATTCCAATGTACTGTCTGTAATAAAAGCATTTTTTGGTTTTTTTCCCTTTCCGGGCTTGCAGTCAAGCAGGGATTGCTAGGGTATGAGTTTCAAGGGGGGTTTTGCAGAGGAACAATTGCCAGAATGTACACTACCGACACACTTTATTGAAGTGTGGTCGGTACCGCAAGCCGGGAAATCTCCCGGCTTGCTAGTGGCCGCCCCTCGGCGTGCCGCGCGTCATAGACGCGCAGTCACGCGTCATCGGGAGCGTGCGCCCCCTGCACGCGCGTCCAGGGGCTCCCCGAGGGAGCCCTGGTGTCCCGCGATCGCGGGACAGCGGCAGAAGGTTCCGGGGGACCCGGCGGACCCGGCAGCGGTAGGGAGAGCGCCCCGATCGGAGGGCGCTCTTCCGCTGCTTCGGCGTGCGCCCGTCACTCTCGGGCGCGCGCCAGGCTACTGCTGCGGCACAGAACGGGCAAATGCTCGAATAAACTGTGCCGCAGCAGTACATAGGAGGTTGGTGTCCGGAGTTGTCGGGTCCCCTCTAGATGCACCCGGGAATCATGCCTGATTCTCGGATACATGTAGGCACATTGTCTCGGCAATACCTCCCCTTGAAAACGCTTGCGCAACTCACCACTAGGGTTACCTTTACTACAGATACAGCTAACATTGTATTTGTTCAAATCCTGTATGGCACCATCTGTCATGCAGTTTAGTCACTACCAAGAGACATAGAGATTGAGTCATACAAACACTGAGACTCTAAAGCGCATAGACACTCATATATCCTCTTGGCTATTTACAGAAATGGTTCTCCTCCAGACCGTTGCGACAAGCCTGGGACAGCTAGGACAAAAATACTTACTGACTTTTGCTGTAACAGGCAGACTATTTTCGGCAGACACAGGGTTAATCTTGTGGCTCCACCTCCCATCTACCACTCAGGTGGTTATAGAAAGGACAATAGGGGAATTATATGAAACGATTGTTGACATTTTGGCACTTTGAACTATACCACTCAGAATCATGAATGGTAACTACATCTCCATTGCATACTGTACACTACGAGCAGTGACTAGCATATTGACATCACACTCTACATAAATAAACTGGCTAGAACAACTTTGCTATCTATAAGATGTCAGTTCAGCTAAGGTTGTGTATAATGAGGTTAGTGGTCTGTAACACCACAATATAATATCAGTTTAGCCTCAAGCTAGCTACAGTAGATCACTCTCTACTCCTATTGAATAAATCAATAGCTATGAGAAAGCTACAAACAGAGAAGCAAATTGATAATAACCCTATGGTATGTAACAATCTACCTGTCATGTTTCCAGCCAAACTGAGCATGATCAGACGTTTCTTTTAAATAGAGTTGCTTATGTTGGCTATATAGTTGCAAGACCAGCGACAGTAAGGTATGGGAAAGTATGTGTCAATATAACTACTGCTACATATTTGCCTTTTATATATATATGTATACATGCCACTTGGCAAACACAACACTTCTCATATATCTATAAGCAATGCCTTCTATGGTTCCATACCAGTGAAACTACTGCTCTAAACACTCAAATACTGACATAAAGATAATGTTCTATTTCCGTTTAGAGACTGTATTGCCATCAGCATTAGTCGTATTTTGTCATTTACATTTACTGTTTTATGTGTAACTAAAGGGGATAGCTGCAAATATTGGAGACCTGAAAGGTATATTTTTAATATATGAACAACTGAACAAAACCTCCCCTGGGAAATACACACATTGTCACTGGCATCTAAAAGGGAATTAACCCATGTTTGCAACTAATTACCAAATTATCTGAAAGGCATTGAGCACTTCTGGGCAACTTTCTCTATAATATTGTTTGCCAGACTATTACAGTGGCATCTAGCCTATCAGGGTAACTCTTTTAGTATTTATTATATAGTCTGTCATTTATATGCACCACCTTAGGAAACTTTAGCGTAGGCGATTCAGCTCAAGGAATGGTTTCCGGATAGAGGAGGCCACAGAAACACGAAGCTTCAGCACAGGGGCTTCAGCACAAGAATAACCTCTGGATGGAGGAGGCTTACAGGAACACGAAGCTATAGCGCTGGGGATCAAGCGTTTCATCACAGGAACAGGAAGGGCTAAGGCAGGGTAAGCAGAGGTGCTTGTGGCAAGCACAGGTTACCAGGAACACAGTGATTCTATAATTATGCTCAGCAACTTCCTGGGGGGAAGGGCTCACCCTAAATAGCATACATAGCTAATATGGGCAGAGCAGCATATAAGGCAGCATCAAGCCAAACAGGAGTCTAAGTTCAGAACCAGGCGATTCAAATTGCTGTTCAGGGAGAGCTTTGCCTGGAACCAACCTCTATAGCCTTATAAGGGTTGACTTCCAGCCTAACCCAGGGCCGGATTCCTTACAGTCCATTATTGAAGTTTCTTTTGAGCGAATAGGTTTGCATCTCATAAGCCTTTTACTTAAATCCACATGCGGCCATCAGCATATCTTGGTCATTCTAGACTATGCCACAAGTTAGAGGGGGTCGTTTGTTAAAACAAACAGCACAGTGCTTCAAAAAACCTTCATTCTGTCTAAATGAAACACTGCACAATGTTGCAATAATTGCCTTAATCTAAGCCTATTACTGCACCGACACACTTTATTCGAGCAAATACCCAGTATGTACCTGGCAGATACCTGGAATGCGCCGCTCCTCACCTCTGACAAGCCTCGTTGTGTTTGCCTTCCCAGCCTGGGTTCACGCCTGGCTGATGGGCGGCTGATCTGTTAAATGATAATGATTAGGATTTAATAGGCTGCAATGCTTCGTGTGTCTACCAGATGGCATAAATTCATGAATTGTAATGCAGTATATATATATATATACTGTGCAGTATTGCAGCCAGGGGGAATAAAATGCTTTAATCCCTGCCTGGAAAATACCTCAATGCACTCGGGCAGAAAACAGACACAAACCTCAATACACCCGGGTATACCCGAATTCGTGGGACTAGCCAAGCTCGAATAAAGTGTGTCGCCAGTGTAAATGTCAGTATACAAAATAGGATAAAAAATATAAGTCCCAGTGAGTCCCATGTATTCAGACGGGCCTATGATAGTAGAATTTATATGTAGATAATTACATTGGCATGTATGTTATGATCATTGATGTGTGACTAAATTAATGTGGTGAAATCACTGAGTCACTGGTGAAGTGCGGGCATAATCTTCATTAAATGAAAAAATGCGCACAGTCCCAATAGGTTCCCTTGATATTCAAAGTGGGTGGTCTCCCTCTGCTGCTTCCACTCTCCCGTGATCGGCGGGGTTAAAATGGAACATATATGCAAAAAGAAAGTGCAAAAAGGGAAAACACACAGTCAGTAAAAGATAATAACCTTTATGTTAGACTAAATAAAAATGCATGATACAATTCACTTGATAAAAATAGATCCACATGGACCAAGTGAATTTTATCATGCATTTTTATTTAGTCTAACATAAAGGTTATTATCTTTTACTGACTGTGTGTTTTCCCTTTTTGCGCTTTCTTTTTGCATATATCATCTCCATTAAGATATCGTCTATGTTTAGAATAAACAACAGCTGAATGTCAGTAAGAACAAGATATGGGGTACTCATGGGATCTCTTTGTTTGTTATGCCATGGTAGACGTAACCCAGCTGGTGTCAGGTCCAAAAATGAAAAAAATTAAAAATGGCTGTGAACAGTTGAAGATAATACACCGAGGGCTGGTAAGTAAGCTCTATGACAACTATATTGGCACATGTAGTACAGGGTTAAAACACACTCAGAGTGTGTTTTAACCCTGTACTACATGTGCATGTGGCAATACATTTTTCACAGCTTAGTTACAGGTGGCTGCCACAAGATATCCTGAAGCAGTTCCACTTCAGAATACATCCGCTAAATATACAGCAAAGGCTTTAATGCTGTTGTTTAGTTGGGTTGATATTCCTATAGAGATTGTAATGGATCAAGGAACACCTTTTATGTCCAGTCTTACAAAAGAGCTGTGCTCACTGTTTAATATTAAACAATTACTCACCTCAGTCTATCACCCCCAGACAGACAGCCTAGCGGAGAGGTTTAAGAAAACCTTAAAAGTTTGCTAAAGAAAGGCATAGACCAAGATAGTAAGAACTAGGATTTCCTATTGCCGTATCTGTTGTTTGTTTTAAGGGACGTACCTCTGGCCTCTACTGGCTACACCCCATTTGAGTTATTGTATTTGAGACATCCCCAAGATATACTAGATATGTTTAAGGAAACATGATAAAGTGAGTCCACCCCATACTGCAGCATAGTGCAGCATATTACGCAAATGAAAAATTGCATTGCAGCACTGTTACCGATTGTATGGCAACGGTGCGGCACGCGTATGGGGATGCCTGTTGCCATCACACATGTGCTAGGCACATGCGCTAGGCACATGCGCGTTGAGTTTCTAGCATGCCTACATGCATGAATGGCGCACGGATGGAGCGACTGGCTTGTGCGAATGCACGATGTGCGCTATGCGCATGAGTGGCATGCGATTCAGGGATATGTGCGTTCTGCGCAGGCGCGGACCCCCGTCGGTGTAGTGACATCGTGAGGCAGGCAGCTTTCAGGTCGCGGGACACATGAGCGAGGTAATAGGTGAGTGCAAGGGGTATATATATTACACTTGGTTGCTTGATGTTTAGCCCTCAACTTGACAAAGACTACTTATGTGGTCTAAACATTAGTATTGCCATTAAATCAATTTTTTTGCAAGACCGTGTGCGTGGATGCTTTCCATTCCAATAAGCCCAGAGTTCCCAGCAGAATTCCTATAATTGGATTGGATGTACTGTATCTGTTGCTACTTCTAAGGAGGACTATTTAATCTGGTAGTTCTGATTGGCCGGCAAAGCCCTAAGGTCACAGTGAGAAAAAATACCAGATACACAAAAATATAACATAAACTGGAATCTAGTGCAACAGTAAATTTAAATAATGTGCACTAAAATAGGAGAGTTAATGTAAAAAAAATCAGAATGGGGGGATACCAAGCAGAGCACCCCGCCTGATGCCCACTGGAGGCAAACTCTGAAAATGTCCCAGTGGACTCGGTGTACGTGCACTCTGCCCGGATACGGGAGTGCACCAGCACCCAGAACATGGTCACAATGTTTGTTGGGAGCTCCCTCTCCAGACCCTGCTTCTTGGTCCTATAAATAGCTAGCTTAGCCAATGCAACGAGCAAGTTGATAAGAAGATCCCTATGTTTATTGTACCGGACACTGGGAACCCAAAAATAAACAAAATGAGGGGAAAAGTGCTGACAGAACTGCAGGAGAAGGCTCCTCAAGGTAGATAAGAGGGGCTGCAGTCTGGCGCAGCTAAAATAAATATGGTACACAGACTCCCGCTCGCCAGAGAAGTGGCAGGTGGTGGGGGAGTCCGTGAAGTGGGCCAAATAATCTCCTGTGCTCAGTGCACCGTGGAGGACTGTCAAACACAAAACCCTGGTGGGGTGGGGAACCAACTCTGAATAGAGCTCCCTCCACTGGGGCCTCTCTCCCTCGTTTGCAGACAGTACCCGCCTCCAGATGGTATCAGGGCAGGCGACAAAGGTGAGGTAGTGCACTGTATGGAGCACAAAAGAGTACATCCCTTTCCTCAACATGCTGTGTAAACATGAAGGGGACATGTTCTCCAACCTGCTGAGGTTGGGGATGAAAAGAGCCTGAGGGGTTTGCCATGGCTTTGGTCCCACGCAAAGGTCCAGAGAGCTGGGGGTGATAGTTGGGAAGGACTCTCCGGTCAGCAATACCCCTTCAATGAAGGTGCATGAGTCATGGGAGATGACATCTTTAATCTCCTTGATCAGATGACGAGGTACACGGGCAGTAGGCAGACCTATACAGTGGCACAAGCACCTCTGCCCTTAACCAGTCCCTTCACTCAAAGTCCAGGAGATCTCCGACTCTGGTCACCCATGCCAGGATTTGTTGTCAGAAGATATAGGGTAAATCCAACATCTGAGCACTCACTGCTGGATTAAAAAGCAGGGGCTCGACGAGGAAACCAACCTCCACTGTCGCCTGTCCTTTCCTGGTTGTGGTGACATGGCTTCAGGCCCTTAGTATGTCCCGGTAGTATGCCAGCAGTACCGAGAGGTCTCTACCTAACCCCTCAGGCTTGATGATAAACAGTTGCCGGTCATACCTCATATTGCACAGCTGGAGAAAGAAACTGGTTGCCAGCTGGCACGACTGCGGAGACGGATCTTCAAAAAGGTATCTTTGCAGGTATTGGAGGCGGAATGTGTGTATCTGGGAGTGGATACACACCACTCCCTGTCAAACCCTCTCCCATAGGGAGGCACGCAACACCTGCAGATACCCAATGCTTCCCCATCCAGAGAAAGTCCAACAACTTCCTCTAGATCTTGCTGACAAATTCAGGGGTTGGACCAATGGCTATTAACCGGTTCCCTGGCCATCAGCTGGTTGATCACCAGAGTCCTTCACCTGATGGTAAGCATTTTCGACAGATATACCCACGACCCCAGATCAGCGATGACTCGTTCTTAAATATCACTGAAGGTTTCTGGGGCCTGGTTCTCCACAGTAGACAGGTAGACTCCTTGATACTTGATAGTATCACTCCCCCACAAGACATTACAAAACGCAGGGGCAAGGAATCTGCCTGTATCTCGGGAAGTAGGGGGACCCCGGACCTGAAATCAATGTTGTTCAGCTCCGGAGACCCCTGTTACATTACTTTAATGTTAGACTTTTAATAAAAACCCTGCGATCGCCTGTGAGAAGCGTGTAGCTAGAGTGACTGATTCAGCCTCTTACTGCATGTCTATTGCAGCGAGGCAGACTACGGTAGGACTCACACAGCAGGGACCCTGCTGTGTTACTCCGGCGGGCCATTAGTCTGCCAGGCACAACTCGCAAGGATCACCGGCATATGTCGAAATTCCATTTCGAGATGTATTCGAATACAACGGCCTCTGCAGCTGAATGTAGAACCACTGAGCTCTGTCCCAGATGCTCTCCGGGTTCATCAGAGGGGAACCATCCTCTACCAGTGAGCAGGTGACATGTTTACGGTTTCCCCTCTTTTTCTCCAGCGCTAGAAGAGGCGCGACCCGCAACCCATCTCCCAGAGGAACAGGATGCAGGATTGCACGTACGGCCCCTGAGCTCTCCGATCTTTCAAGTCCCGAAAAGCGCACCTGCTCTCTATGTACGTACTTTGCAGGTATATTTGTATTGGTCCCCTGACACAGACAGCTGTTCCACAAGATCAAGCACCTCCCCCCTACGGGCCTCGATCTTAGCATTGCACTGTCTGCTAGCACCTTTGGCGTGCTCCTGACAAATGAGGTGCAGGCGAACCTTGCCCACGTCCCACCACTGCTCTAATGTGGCAAAGTCTGACCTGTAACTCTCCAGGCCAACCAAAACTCCTGATCGATGGCGCAAACCCCTTGTCCTCTAACAACGTATTGTTGTAGTGCCAATAGGCGACCGAGGGCGCTGCTGGTAGTACCGCCACCGTCACAGTCACACAATTGTGGTCCGAGAACGGCGCCAGCCTAATGGCACTGGACTGGGCTTCCAACAGGCTGTGGTTGGATATATACAGCTTGTCGATATCAGACCAGGACATCCATTCACCCATATAAACCCTAACATGGGTGAACTCAGTGAATGCCCCGGGATGCTGTTCTTGCCAGATGTCTACCAAGGAGTTGTGGCGATGATCTACTGCAGGGTCGATGCAGAGTGCAGGTGTGGCTCTGCACCATTTTGGTCCAGAGCCTCGAGGGTGCAGTTGAAATCACCCCCGAGTACCACGTCCTCATCGATGGTCCAGGTATTCAGACAGGCTGATGAAGAACTGCATTCTCATGGGTCCGGTGGCAGGAGCATACATGTTCAAAAATTGAACGTGCAGTCCTCATGCCGGTCTCTGAGATGCAACAGATGGCCTAGAACAACAGCCTTGGCAAGCAGTATCTCTGGATGAAAAGACTCAAAGAACAGGGTCATCACCTCACTAGATGACGCAGTGAGGTGACTGAAGAAGATCCAGCCTCACCACTCCAGATGCCAGCTTTCTTCGGCCTCTGGAGTGGTATGTTTTTCTTGCAGGAAGCTCACAGAATACCCTCTCTTCTGTAATAAAATGAGTACCTGGAACCTGTGAAATCCGTCCCTACAGTCATTTACAAGCCATTGGAAGTGAGGAGTTTATCTTTTGCTTCTCATAGGTGCTCAGGGTGCTGAATACCGAGGAGCCATGTGGGCTCATGACAAGTGCTAAAACTTCCAGGCACGAACATGGTCAAGGGTCCAGGAGTTTTTGACCCTGTGGTTGGCCCTCATGTATTTCATGAGAGAGTGGAGAATGAGTGAGGCATCCTTCCACCTCTCAAGGGCTAACTGCACCTTCATGCTTCTCTGCTTGTAGAGGGTACTTTCATGGAACTCACCTAGTTCCTGAGTGGGGATAATGGGGGTCATGTCCACAGACTCCTCACTGATCCTTAACTCCCTGGGCTCCTCTTGGCTGATGATCTCAAAACTTATGCCCTTCCCTGCGGGAGTTAATTTCTCAGCCTTAAATCCCCCACCCACTTTGCTGGTTTCACGGTGGTCCATTGTACACTCTACTTTTGACTCTGGGATAGAAGGTTCAGGGCCAGCTGATGGTTTTGGGGTGAAGGCAGAAGCCTCCTGATTGACCTTGGGTGCCACAGAGGCATGCAGTGCTTTCACCGCTTCCTCTTCCGCCACCTGGGCAGATGAGATATCGCAGGGGCACCAATCATGGGAAGGTTCTCCTCGGCAAGCACCCGATGGGGCGAGTCCAGCCCAGGAGGCGCCTCCTGCAGAGAGCCTAATGGAGACTCGCCACAGAGAGGGCCCACATCAGACGCCTCCCTGATGTAATACACACACAAAGTAAAAAGTCCCCAGCGCTAATAAGTCTAAGATACCGTGATCTAGAAGACAGTCTCTGAACTAAGGCTCCTCTTGGACGGATTATGGGCTTTGTTGAAAATGTTCCAGATGGGAAGGTGTCCTTGTTGTGGAATTCCACTGCTTCTGAAACAACAGATAACAAGGCACACCTGATTGCGTAGCGTATTTCTACAATCAATCCCTATTTTGAGCTACGAAGAATCCTACTCACATAATGAACGCCTGCACATTCAGTGGAGAGAATCTGTGATCACTTCCCTTCTCCTCAGCTCTTCTCATGGACCCCACGTAGAATGGCTTGCTGGAGTGCTCCTCAATCAGTAGTTCCAGATGCGAGGAGAGTTCCCTGCATCACTGACGTCACACGCTCTGCCGACAGCGGGTTTGCGTGCAGTGATCCTCTCCGTCGCACAACGAGGAGCTTCCAAGTTGCGGACGGCATTCGTGAGTGTCCCAGCAAACCCCCTGACATTGTGAGTGTGGGTTTTTATGATTTTATGTTTTATTAAAAAGTTGTTTCGTATTGCACCATATCTGTGTCAATCCCTATTTCCATATCCGTGCGGGTGCCGCATCGGTATTACTACCAACGCCATCGCTGATTGAGGAGCACTCCAGCAAGCCATTCCACGTGGGGTCCGTGAGAAGAGCTGAGGAGAAGGGAAGTGATCACAGATTCTCTCCACTGAATGTGCAGGCGTTCATTATGTGAGTAGGATTCTTCGTAGCTCAAAATAGGGATTGATTGTAGAAATACGCTACGCAATCAGGTGTGCCTTGTTATCTGTTGTTTCAGAAGCAGTGGAATTCCACAACAAGGACACCTTCCCATCTGGAACATTTTCAACAAAGCCCATAATCCGTCCAAGAGGAGCCTTAGTTCAGAGACTGCCTTCTAGATCACGGTATCTTGGACTTATTAGCGCTGGGGACTTTTTACTTTGTGTGTGTATTACTGTATCAGATTTGGAATAGTCTGTTGTATATTGTCCCCTAGGCTGCTTTTTTCATCACTTATTGATTATCACATTTGATTATTACCATTTGATTTATTATTGCACTAACACTTAGATATTAGCATAGGTCAGCGCTTTTTAGAGGGTTTATATCTGTTTGCCTCCCTGATGTAATTTGATGTACTCATCACAACACCCCCACTCATATCTTCCTCCCCCTCTCCATGCCCCACACCTTCAACCACCCCCTTAATCCCATTCCCAGAGTCAACTATGGGGTTCAATCCAAGTTCTTCCCCCTCCTCCGGTGACACGAGCTGGGGCATTGCCCTAGGAGTGCCACCTGAATGTGGCACAGCTGGAGAGGGATCCTGGCCGGCCTCCGAGTCCCTGTAGACAGCTGCATCCAGTGTGGTAGATCCACCAAAACACAAGTCTACGACGACTAGCTTCCAATTGAGAGGGTTATTGGAAGGAACCCCAACGTCTATGCCAGGGACAGGGCATCATGCTGTATAGAACTCTGGCCTCCCACCCCTTAAACTTTGGATACTTCACTTTCCCCCTCACTTCCACCAGATCCCATTAGCCTACAGCCTCACCCCCTTGGGGATCTGGAGTGGTATCTGGCCCACACTGGCTGATCTTAAGAAGTGGGCCGCACCAGACCACCCTGTGTGGAACTGATGCTTTGTTCTGCTTAGGAGTCTTTAGAGGGTGAACATAGTAAAGTTCACCCTCCTTGTCCTTAGACACCCTGTTGTTGTTTTAAACTTCCTCTTCCCAGGAACGATTCCCCAGGAGAGGGTGCTGTTGTCTCACCAGCAGGAGATTCCTCCCGTTACCCCGCACCCTGTTCGGTGCTTACATTGGGGGTAGGGTGTGCTTTCGGGGTGACAGCAATAACAGAGGGTGGCTGTACCAGGGTGGCATTTTTCTTCCCTCTGTTTTTTGGGGAGCGATACAGAAATTGCTGTCTGAGCAGGGGCAGAGATCTCTCCTACATCCTTAGGGGGGACCTGAGCCCTCAAAGACCCTGCTGTGGTGGGCACAGTGGCACAGGGTGTTTTGGCAGAGGGAGGAGTGGGCAAGAGCTGGGGTAGATCTTTTGTTCCCTTTGGGGCAGCCCCTGAGAGCGTGTCCCACCCAGCTCCTTGCACAAATAGCAACTAACCTCCTCCATGTCATAGTACACCGTGTACATGATGCCGTTACAGGGCACCACAAAGGACCCCTCCGCAGACTCTCCGGAGTGCTCCCCAGCAGCAGCAGTTGCATTTGCCGCCTAAAGGAGTGCCCTATCCTTGCAGCCCAATGGTATTTAGATATGGGAGACTTAATGTCTACCAGGGCTTGCAGGTGTGGGCGCATGAGGCAGTCTTGGAGGAAGGGGGCACATTTGAAAGTATGATTCTAGTTCCCACCCTTCCAGGGGTTCAATGGGGATGTAGATCCCCCAACTGCAGTGCCCCTCTGCACCTGGATGTGGGTGGCAGCCAGCGTACGGAGGAAGAATACGCACTTCTCGTACATCTTGCTGGCTGCCACCACTGTAGAGGGACCCACTACATCTGACACAGCCCTCACATAAGCCTCAATACCCTGGCTTAGTGATATTGGGCACCTCACCCCATGCTTCCTCCTTAATCATGGTGTTGCTGGGGGCAGCATTGTTGTTGCTGGGGTTAATGCCTGCAGCTGCCACCTGTGACCATGATGTAACTGGGGCTGCAGGGTTAAGCCACCAGCAGGAGCTGGGGGAGGTGCAGCTAGGGCACTTTATGTAACAGTCTGAGGGCTGGGGCCATGGCTAGTGCTCCTAGGGACTTAGGTTTTGGGGTCCGGTGCCTGGGTGCAGCCCCCATTGCCCTACTACCCCTCCTCCCCTTAGGCATAGTATTAAAAACCTCTATGTAAGGGGAGGAGGTTGTACCTAGTGAGAGAGGTGCAGAGAGGAGCTGTCCCTAATTAACTACCTCTCTGCTAAGGGAGGATAAAAGGCAGCTTTTAAATCACTGCAGTTTTTCTATTTCCTCCCTTATTAATTCCTCTCTCCCTAGCAAGGAGCTGTACCACAGTATTCTTTTCTTTAAAAGCACAGAGCTCCCAAATCCAAATGAAAAACAACTTTAAAAGTGATTAAGAAAAACAAACAACCAGTGGTGGGGGAGGGGATAGGGGTTGAATCTGCAGTTACTAGCCCAGTCAGAGTGTTACTGTGCTGGGTTGAATCACTGCAGCCTCTGGGTGAAAACAATGTAGCACTGTTTCCCCCACCCTCTGGGAGATTTACTGCTGTTGCTACTGGTTGGTGCTGAGGCATACCTGTTAGGTTCAGGAGATCTGAGCTGTCTGCGTTGTAATGGAGACCAGGACAGGCTTTTGATGTCATCTTAGTTTGGTGTCAGCGCCTTCAGCTTCAGTGGTTATCCTGGAAGTACCAGGAGCAGTTCCCTCTGAAGCACTCACACACCTTCTCACTGACACTGTCCAGACAGTTGTATAATAGAACAGGGTTTTTTTATTCAAGCAGTCACATACCGGAGACTCTCACATCCACCACAAGTTTAAGTTCTTTCAAAACGAAGGCTCTGTCACATTTTAATCTGGTCTGTAACTGTTTCATAAGCCTAGAATATATATTTTCTTTAACTATGCATGCAATTTATTGTATATAATGTATACCCTGTTCATTTATGCAACTGTGTTTGTAACCATGTATTATTGGTCTTAACTCTATGCCCAGGACATACTTGAAAACGAGAGGTAACTCTCAATATATTACTTCCTGGTAAAACATTTTATAAATAAAATAAATAAATACATGATGATCTTACAGCGGTGCAAGGTCTCAAAGGCTCCAGGCCTCTGGATGATGCTTGACCCCAGCTAGTACAGGGTCTCCTCTCTCTGATCAGAAGTTCCCTCAGCCCCAGGGACTGGGGGTGCACGCTTATCCCGCGATGGGAGAGACTCATAGCCCCACTGCTCTCTTCCTCCTCCAGAGCAGGACTGAGTAAATTTGGCACTGCCCCTAATCAGGACCCAGAAGGGACGGGCTCATGGTCAATACATATCCCTGATAGGCTTACACAGACCATGAGTCACCACCTTACTTCTGTTCATCAGAGAGGAGCATGTAGGGGGCTCACAAGCCCACAGAATAAAGTCCTTACAGCCTGCATATAGCAGGAACTTACGTATTAGGGATGGGAAAGACAGGCAGAATAGACATACCCTGTTACAACAAAAAACAATTGTTAGACACCAAAATAAACCCCAAACTCCCTACAAAACACACAGTGTATTCCCCTACTATTCCCACACCAAAATATATCAACTGAAATAAACTTAGAAAACAGTAACATCGATTTCAAACCAAATGTTTGGGAGCTCTGTTCACATGCTTGGGGAGGGGGAGATTGACTATCATCCCAGCAGGGGTAATTACTACTTTTATTTATATAGGATGTTTATTGATAGGCACATTGCCAATCTACATCATTTTTAAGGGCTTAGGTGGGAAGAGTGCCACTCAATGTATTTAATTGCTAGAGTTTGATTATTGTACTATTTACTCTAATTTATATTTGAAGAAATGTACTGTATTGTTATCCTTTTCAATGGGCAAATGTCCTGTTAGCCACATTTGGCAAATAGGACTAATGCCCATTATGGTGGGGACTCTTGTTGGGTGTTAGGTGGTTAGGTGATGGGGGTAGATTCCTTTTGGTGGGGAGTTAGGCCTCCCAGGGTGGGGTGATAGGGAGGGGGAGATTAGCATCTTCATTATCCTAGCCACCATGGTAATTAAGGGGGTTATTAATGTATTTAAAAATTGCTAATGTTTTTTTTAAATTATAGCTTAATTATTGCCAATTTGGCTATCTATTCAACCAATTGAGAGGGCCTACTTATCCACAGTGACAATACATGTTTTTTATGTTTATAATCTGTTTTAAATGTTCTAGTTTTTTTGGTAAATATGTTTAATTTATTTTGGTTAATGTCAAAACCCGCTTTTAGCCACATTTAGGGATTTTATCCCACAATAGGGATATTAGGCATTAGTTTAGAGGGGGAGGGGTATGTTTATTTGGCATAGGATTGGTGGGTGAAGCAAGTTATTTCCTTGGGAAAGGTGGTTAGGCCTCACGGTTGGGTGGCAGGAGGAGTTAACCCTTTCATTACTTTAGTGGTTAGCCACTAAGTTAATGAAGGAGAGTAAGTAAAAATCAAATATGACATAAATATACAGAGGGTTCCCAACATTAATAGCATTAATAGCATAACAATTAAGCATGAGTAATGTTAGAAAGCATAAAGTATTTTACTAATGTAATTAAATAAATGGCAGCAACACTAATTAATAGCATAAAGGCTAGTTACTGTACATAACTACACCAATAGGTGTCAGTGCAATACACAATATATATTACCACATAGCGAGTAGTATAACCACACCGTTAGGTAACAATATAGTGTATAATGTAAAAAAAAGAACAAATGTACAGTTAAAACAAACACTGCACATAAACAGTAAGTCAAAGATACTTATCTGGAGGCAGAGTGGTAAGAGTCAAGAGAACAATGTAAGTATTGGGCGAGACTATAAGTATCTTTTTATTTAATACAGAGTAGGTTGAAGCAACGCACAGCAAGAAGGGGGTGACAGCAGGTCTGGCAAAAATCTTCTTTATTGTGGAAGCATTAAAAATGTGGAAGGCTGCAACCTTCTACGCGTTTCGTGCAATGAAAGTTGCACTTTATCAAGAAGTCAGTTTGAACATGGTATGACACGCTATATATAGGGACAGTCTGCCGTTTTGGCGCCAAAAAAACACACTCTTTGGAATTTGCATAAGGATTTAATTACACACAGCTGTGCCAGCGCTATGCCAGAAGCGACTAATTACCTTTACAGCCCCATGAGACATCCGCCTGCCAAACACTCCTGCTCTGTGGAACGCACAGCAGGGCAATGGAGGGCGAAATCTCGCGAGATGCGTTCCAGGGTAGTCCCGACTGCTCGCGCATGCGCAGTGTGCTTGTAAAATTGAAAAAGAAATCCCGGTCCCTTTAAAGGGAACAGCTACTGTCCTATAAGTGCGCGCATGCGCATGAGTGGCTCTGTGTGTGTAAATAATGCAAGAACGGCAGAATATTGGTGTAAAACACCACCACAGGAGAGACAATGATGGTAATGCCCCATAAACCTATGGAGACACCCATAACATGTACCAAACTGATGGGGGAAGTAATACACCAACTGTGAGGCACATAAATAGTTCTGAATTGTATAAACTTATTAGGCAGACTGTACCCCATACATACAAAATATGTAGTAATCATCAAATTAAAAACAAAAATTTAATCAAATAATATAAAAATATATACATAACTTTTATCCTAACTTATACCTATATTAAAAACATTTAAACAGCCATCCAGAAGAACAGAGGAGAAAACTAAACAGAAAAAAGAAAAAAGAAAAAGTATTCAATAATTCCTTATCCACTATATTACAGAAAATCAAATCAAATCAAAAGAACAATTCAGAAAAAACAATCCTAAGTGTCTAAAGCAAGTCTCCTTTGTTAACTTTTTTACAACCGTCATGAATCAATAAAGTTGTTTCCATTGAGTGAAATGTCTTGCCCAACCTAATGATATTAGAATTAACATTGTATATTGTTTTACAATTTTGGTACTAAGTTGCTAACTTTTCATAAATAAACTTTTTTTGTTAGCTACATGATTGTGCTGCTTTGTTTGGAACACTAGAACCATATTGTGTAGTCATGACATTATGATCCTCAGCCAGACATATTTGTTTTGCTTTTATTAGATAAAAATTGAAAATGTCTATCTATTGATGTTCTATTTCAGAAAATGATTAATACTCCATTCAATATTTATTCCATCAGGAAAACGGGTTTTTAGCGTGAAGATCCAGTAGGACTCTCTACAGTCTAACCTTTTTACCAAATCTCCTCCCCTCATTTTAGGTAAAATTCTCTCCATTCCCAAGAATGAGAAATTCTCAATACCCCCCTTCTCACACTCAGAAAAATGTTTGGACACCGGGTGCCCCAGGTCTCTGAACTACCATTTGATCCAACGCCAACCTTCTTAAAGGAATTGCAGGATTTAATTGACTTGGGATCAGCAACACAGGTTCTCAATAAAAAAGAGATAGGATTTTTGGTTAACCCTCACCCCATAATCCCAGTATTTCACCATCTCCCAAAGATCCATAAGACATTGGTCGACCCTCCTGGTCGTCCAATTGTCTCTAGCATTGGATCTTTGGGAGATGGTTTATCCCGTTATGTTAATGCTTATCTACAGCCCTTTGTCAGGGCTCTGCCTTCCTTCATCCTTGATTCTGGTGACTTGTTGGTACAATTACAAAAAGTCACATGGAAACCTGAATACCTCTGGGTAACTGTGGATGTGGTCTCCCTGTACTCAATCATTGAGCACGATTTGGGTTTGACAGCTGAATGTACAGGGAGCTCAATGTTAATGACCACTTTTATCACTGAATCTATTCTTTTTCTTCTCACACACAATTATTTTCTTTTTGAGCACCAGTTTTATTTGCAACAACAGGGGACAGCAATGGGGACAAGTTTTGCCCCCTCCTATGCGAATCTTTTTATGGGGTGGTGGGAGCATGTATTCATTTATAACAGCACTAATAAATTTAGACACAATATAGTTTTTTACAAGCGTTTTATTGACGATTTACTTATAATTTGGCACGGGAGCACAGACACATTGGAATCTTTTTTTGGATATGTTAATAATAATAATCTCAATATTCAGTTTACCACCAATCTTAATGCACACCACATTAGCTTTCTGGACATCTTACTATATGTGGATATGAACCAACAGATTCAAACGGACACCTTTAGGAAAGGCAACTCAAGAAATACGATTCTCCGGGCGGACAGTTGTCATCCCAGATCGGATGATTACTGGCATCCCCAAAAGCCAGTACCTCAGACTGAGGAGGAATTGTTCCACATTAGATGGATTCCAGACTCAGTTTGAGGCGCTCACCAATAGGTTTGTAGAAAGGGGTTATACCAGGGAGACCCTCCAACCCATAGTGGAGGAAATAACTAAAAAAGAAAGAAGTACATCACTCCCCACCAGAGAGTCAAGGGTGAGGGAGGTTGGGCAGAAAAGTGATAAAAATAGACTGGGAAGCACTCCCCCCTTGTTTATCACACAATATAGTCAAGCCAGTGGCCAAGTGAATAGGATAATCAATAAACATTGGGGTCTACTACGCATGGATCCTATCCTGGGAGAGTATACCAAAATGGGTCCTAAAATTGTTTATAGGAGGGCCAAGACTATTTCCAACTATCTATCTCCTAGTGTAATTCCAGATGTAAATATTGCTAGTGACAACTTCAGCACGAAAGGTTCATTCAGATGCAATAATTGTAATATGTGTAGGTACATGAAACCTTCTAGATATGTCCTTTCCCACAGCCCCCACAGACGTTTTGAAATCAGAGATTTCATTAATTGCAATACATCCTTTGTAGTTTACGTAATCAATTGTGGCTGTGGGAAAAGATACGTCGGAAGAACAACGAGGTCCCTCAAAATTAGAATGCAAGAACACTTTAGATTAATTAAAAAGGAGACCTGGGGCACCCGGTGTCCAAACATTTTTCTGAGTGTGAGAAGGGGGGTATTGAGAATTTCTCATTCTTGGGAATGGAGAGAATTTTACCTAAAATGAGGGGAGGAGATTTGGTAAAAAGGTTAGACTGTAGAGAGTCCTACTGGATCTTCACGCTAAAAACCCGTTTTCCTGATGGAATAAATATTGAATGGAGTATTAATCATTTTCTGAAATAGAACATCAATAGATAGACATTTTCAATTTTTATCTAATAAAAGCAAAACAAATATGTCTGGCTGAGGATCATAATGTCATGACTACACAATATGGTTCTAGTGTTCCAAACAAAGCAGCACAATCATGTAGCTAACAAAAAAAGTTTATTTATGAAAAGTTAGCAACTTAGTACCAAAATTGTAAAACAATATACAATGTTAATTCTAATATCATTAGGTTGGGCAAGACATTTCACTCAATGGAAACAACTTTATTGATTCATGACGGTTGTAAAAAAGTTAACAAAGGAGACTTGCTTTAGACACTTAGGATTGTTTTTTCTGAATTGTTCTTTTGATTTGATTTGATTTTCTGTAATATAGTGGATAAGGAATTATTGAATACTTTTTCTTTTTTCTTTTTTCTGTTTAGTTTTCTCCTCTGTTCTTCTTGATGGCTGTTTAAATGTTTTTAATATAGGTATAAGTTAGGATAAAAGTTATGTATATATTTTTATATTATTTGATTAAATTTTTGTTTTTAATTTGATGATTACTACATATTTTGTATGTATGGGGTACAGTCTGCCTAATAAGTTTATACAATTCAGAACTATTTATGTGCCTCACAGTTGGTGTATTACTTCCCCCATCAGTTTGGTACATGTTATGGGTGTCTCCATAGGTTTATGGGGCATTACCATCATTGTCTCTCCTGTGGTGGTGTTTTACACCAATATTCTGCCGTTCTTGCATTATTTACACACACAGAGCCACTCATGCGCATGCGCGCACTTATAGGACAGTAGCTGTTCCCTTTAAAGGGACCGGGATTTCTTTTTCAATTTTACAAGCACACTGCGCATGCGCGAGCAGTCGGGACTACCCTGGAACGCATCTCGCGAGATTTCGCCCTCCATTGCCCTGCTGTGCGTTCCACAGAGCAGGAGTGTTTGGCAGGCGGATGTCTCATGGGGCTGTAAAGGTAATTAGTCGCTTCTGGCATAGCGCTGGCACAGCTGTGTGTAATTAAATCCTTATGCAAATTCCAAAGAGTGTGTTTTTTTGGCGCCAAAACGGCAGACTGTCCCTATATATAGCGTGTCATACCATGTTCAAACTGACTTCTTGATAAAGTGCAACTTTCATTGCACGAAACGCGTAGAAGGTTGCAGCCTTCCACATTTTTAATGCTTCCACAATAAAGAAGATTTTTGCCAGACCTGCTGTCACCCCCTTCTTGCTGTGCGTTGCTTCAACCTACTCTGTATTGGATTCTACCCTCTGGCGACAGCACGCAGATTGTGAGTAAACCTGGTGATTTACATATTCAATTGTTAGTACTACTGGGGGCCAGCCCAATGAGGTTAGGGGTGGGTGTTTTCATGCAACTACCCCTGCCTTCAGGGTAACTGGAGCCCTTCTTATAGTTGTACTGTATTCAAGTCCCAGGAGATTACTTCATTAATGACTTTAACAAACACAAGTAATGGGACTACATACTTGAGCACCATATTACCCTTTTGTATATCTTTTTATTTAATGTTATGTGCAGTGTTGGTTTTTACTGTACATTTGTTTTTTTTTTAGACATTATACACTTATATTGCTACCTATCTGTGTGGTTATACTAACGAAAAAGTGGTACTAAGGCGCTCCTATATAGAGTGATGCAATGTGCTCAAATTAGTGAAAAATAGTACACGAACAAGTGTACAATAAGTGCTAAAATATGTATAAATTATGTGAAAGTGCAATTGCAAAAATCAGGTAATAGGTCGCAGCTCAACCCTCTGAAGAAAAGCACCTGGTTTTCTTCCGTGTAGTTAATTCGTAGTGAAGGGGGGAGGGGGAAGAGAATGGCTCTTGCAACAGGCAATAAGGGAAGGTGCCAGGGGTAAGAGAGACTGAACAACATATGCCGCTTACCTAGGTAGGCAGAAGAGACCCCTATATAACTAGCACTCAAATAAAACACAGATAGCAGAAATCAAAAGTGCTAACAAATGTATAAGAATGGGAATACCCACAAAATCACACAACGCTAAAGTTTAATGGTTAAAATAGTATTAAATCCTAATGGGTTAATATATAGCCCCACCAAAATAATTGGGGTGGAGAGAGGAACGGTAAGGCTCTGGCACTCTGTACGAATGGTGCCTAGGGGGGAGGGGTTTATACCAACAAAGTAGTATGTAAGGATGAGATGTAAGATGTGTATATATCCTTGCACACCCCAATCCACCCTAAAGAAAATTCACCCCAGATTCAACATGCAGGCTGACAGCGGCAGTATGAGGGTATGATAATAACTACCTCTGATTCATAGGGCCCAATGATAAGCACCCTGTATGGTAGAAGCCGCTAGTTATTGCCTGATGGTAAATAAACTGTAAACTGATAGCAGCTATACATGTAAAAACTTCCACATAAGGTAGTGACTGGTGCCTAAGGTTCCTACACACGCAAGGCAAATAAAATAGAATATAAGTAGTTCGTGTAGACTGGACTACTAAGTAGCTAGGAATAAAAATACTGTGGAATAGAGAACCCTGATATAGGTAGAACACACAGTTCGCAGGTTCAGGGAGTCCATTCACACAATATGATGATGGCAGTACTGTGTATTTGTATGCCAAAATCAAAGGAGCACAGTGTGTAATTGAAAGCACTGCTGCTTAGGTGTACCATGAGGGCAAAGGTCTAAAGAGCTGTTAGGCTGGATAACAAAGTGTATATATACACAGTATATAGTGCAGGCAGGTACCTCTATAAACAGATGGAGTAGGTAAATCTACCGTGGTAGACATCTATTACATAGGGAAGGTGTCCAATAATGATTCGAATTACATAGCTGAAATAAGTAATTAATGCCGAGTTAAAGACAAATAGTAGCTATATCAGACACTATACTTGCAGATGCCCATCCGGTGTGGTGTATTCATAAACACCACAGAACATTAAAAATTCCGGGTGGGACACTAACCTTCTACCTAAAGTAAAAGCGCGGCGATTCCCCGTTTAAAATACCAAGGGAGACCGCAGTGACCGAGTCTGCACGCTGACCCGTGAAGTCACGGTAGCGCACCCACCACGACAGCAGTTTCGCGTCACTCTGACGCTTTCTCAAGGTGGCCCCGCCTCTGTAGCAGCCAAGGATTTAAATAGGCAAGCGTTGCTATGGTGATTAAAGCGCTAAGGTAAGTATGGGTGGAAATGTACAATAAAGAAAGTTATAACGCAATATGTGTGTGTATAAGTTGATTTAAATAAAGAAGCTGATTGTCCTGTCTCAATCATTTGGTAGAAACCATATAATGGGTGTATAAAGGTACTAAGTACACGCAAGCAGTATGATGTGCATAGAGAATGCTTAACAGGGTGTGGATCTATATATCCTAAAAAGGTAGGTAAAATGCGTAAAGTACTAATAGCTACGCAATGAGGTAAGCAGTGTTGGATGTCAAATGTAAATCCTTAAACAGTACGTTAAAATGGGGAAAAGAGAGGATTGACAAAAATCTCTGTTGCAATAATACATGTAGTGGTGACCTACACGTCTAAATGGCGTAAATGGAGGATGCATGTAGGTCTGTGTGACTCCTAGATAGCCCTGGTCCAGTAGTTAAGAGCCATGTGCCAAATAGTGGCCCTAAGGTGTAACAGTAGGTGAACTATGAGACTATGGCTACTGTGTGTACACCAACAGAGCTGAGCAATCATGTCACAGGATGTCTAAAACCGAGGATCACAAATACCTAGGTATATGTGGAACGAGATGTATAAGGGATCATTTAGCCAATAAACGGGGCGAACATGAAGCCCTCATTGAGGCCTTGGGGATAGAGAGTGCCTAGAGTATATATCCATTTGGCCTCCTTTTTGAGGAGCTCTCTATCCCAGTCCCCTCTCCGAATATTCATTGGTAGTTGGTCAATGCTCCCTGAACCTGCGAACTGTGTGTTCTACCTATATCAGGGTTCTCTATTCCACAGTATTTTTATTCCTAGCTACTTAGTAGTCCAGTCTACACGAACTACTTATATTCTATTTTATTTGTGTTGCGTGTGTAGGAACCTTACATACTACTTTGTTGGTATAACCCCCCCCCCCCTAGGCACCATTCGTAATACCATCAAACATTACAGAGTGCCAGAGCCTTACCGTTCCTCTCTCCACCCCAATTATTTTGGTGGGGGTATATATTAAACCATTAGGATTTAATACTATTTTAACCATTAAACTTTAGCGTTGTGTGTTTTTGTGGGTATTCCCATTCTTATACAGTTGTTAGCACTTTTGATTTCTGCTATTTGTGTTTTATTTGAGTGCTAGTCATATAGGGGTCTCTTCCGCCTACCTAGGTAAGCGGCATATGTTGTGTAGTTAATTCGAAGCTTTGGATATCACCATAAATAAAAAAACAAATAACAACTACATAGTGTAATCAGCTTCACAAAATGTCTTTTTGATTCTAGGATTTAGCCAAATGGAAACTCACAATTTTTTAGATGAAAAACAGCTTTTCACACATAACATGCAGCTCAAGGTGTTCAGCTATAAGCTTTACTAGTAGTAGTTTAGTGATGGTAGTGTGATGTATCCTCGATGAAAAAAGAAAATACCACAATAGTGTAACTCTGTATAAAATTCAAGTGTGTATTAAATACATGTAGCCCTCAGCCCCCCATCCCCGGGTCGCAGATCGGACCCCCTTGGGTGTACTAAGGTCTGGCTACATATGTCTAGGTGGCGCATACCTGCTGGCAACAGGAGGGCCTGAGTCTCCCGTGATAGTGTGGGGGAGTACAGGACCAGGTTTCTGGGGTTCTTGCCTTCATCTGATCTCAATGATGCAACGCCTCCATCTCTGTGAAGCCCCAGGGATATGGGGTGGAACCCTTATAGAGAATTCACACTCAGGGATGAGAGATTCCAGTCTCAGTCAGTCTTTGTTAAAAGCAGCAGCAGCTCTCTTTATTGTTCACACAGCAGAGTAGCAACAGCAATAACAGCAGCACGCTTTATAGCAGGTACAGGGTCTTCTCTCCCTCCAGACTGCACACGCTCAGGATGGTTTCAGGGTGCTCACTGTATCCTTGCCACCACCCCCAGCCGTGGGCGCTCAGGGTGGGGCTAGCTCTTCCCTCAACCCCTATGCAGGGTGAGAGGCATTGGTCCACCGTAGCTCTATCAGCTCTGCCTGATCTCCTCCAATTGTATCACACTAACAGGAACTCTCTCACTCAGAACTGACACACTAAATAGACTGTGCACTGCCCTTTATGACTTTGGCAGGCCCCTCCCCTATGTCTCTTGCCTTAGACACAGAGCCAGGTGGCCTACCTCCACCACTCAGGGCAGGGTTTGAAGTGGGGGAAACCCATGATAACTACTGGCAGCCTGCCCTTAGATGGCTTATACCAGTAGGAGGATAGACATATAGCCCTATTTCTTACCAGGGCTACATACAGTATCACACTTATATAACTCAAAATAGCATAAGCACATAAGGATTAAAGTTGAGTGGCCAGTTGATCTCTCCACTGCTCCAGTTTGAGTATCAGATCGATTCACGGCTCCTGGTGAGCGTCACGTCAATTCCGGTGCCGGGCAGCATCACTGCTGATGCCTTTGGGATTGTAACGGAGGACGGGCAGCACTTCTCGTGGAGAATACCAATAACGCCTACTGCGCCGACTCCACGCATTTTGCTATACAGCTTCTTCAGGAGTCATCAGCACCTCCAGCTTCAGGGAACTCTGGTAGTACAAGAGGCAGTCTCCATCTGAAGCATTATCCCATACACCTCCTCACTGACTGTCCAGGCAGGTATATAATAGAACAGGGACTTTATTGCATCACTGCATAGATGTTATAACAGCAGTTACAGGGTATCAGAAGATTCCAGGCTTCTTGATGATATATGCTCTTGAGTCTGGAGACTTTAGATCTTATAGGCTAGCCATGAAGCCTGGCTGGCCTCTCCCTCCCAGCCGCGAGAGAGGGAACCCACATCCACCGCCTAAGGAGGGGAACAGACCAACTTTTTGTTCATAGCTGCAACAGATGAAATCTCAACCACCCCAGCGTACATCTGTGTTGCCCCAAAGGTGGACAGCTTTGGCGCAGCTGAAGGGCAGCCAAACGGTGTGAGCCATTTGCTGATGCTTGGTGATGTTAAAGCTTCTCTATTTCAATCTGAAACTCACAAGCCCTTTATCCCCTGTACCCAATTTTCCAACTGTATATGTCCATGAAATGTTTGTGAATTGACTGTATAACCCTGTTCTTTTAATGTAACTATATATTATTTATAAATCTGTGCCCAAAACATACTCGAAAATGAGAGGTAACTCTCAATGTATTACATCCTGGTAAAACATTTTTATAAATAAATTAACTAACTTTGGCTCTACCATTCAGAGGAACCAGAAGGGGCGGGCTCAAGGTCTGTACATCTACCAGATAGGCTTTTACCAGGCCATAAGTCACCACCACCATCTGTCACTCAAAAGGGAGCAGGACGGGGGTCAAAAGCCCACAGACTTACTTGTCACTGCCCAGACTGCTTAGGACTGACATGACAGGTAGGAGAGACAGGTAGAAGGGACTTACCATGTTACACCTCCCCTGGTTGAAATACCAACTGCCTCGCTTGGGACCAAATTTAGTGCACCATCTGTCATTCTGGAACCTGCAAGATGAAAAACAGGTTACACATAAGGGGGTATACATAACCATGATAAACTCCCTGGTCATCCACTGGTAACAGCGATGATATACAGTACAAATAACTCTTTAACTGCAAAGAGAAGCCACTTATAATATTTGGGCAAACTTCCTAAGCACCAACCCATTGGAACATTAGGAGCACATTTAGAGTGACAATAGGATCCGTAACAGTGGCCTGAGGGGACAGGAGTGGTTGTAGCAATGCTCACAATGTCCTGTACAGGGGTATCATGGGATGGGACATGGAATTCTAGGGCCGGTGTCAGGGGCATAGCACAGTCCGGGGATTGTCCAGATATGACAAGCTTACCCCTACCCCAAGGAGGGGGTATTGGAGCGGCTTAAGGTGCACAGTGTTCTTGCAGCTGGCACTGGGCCACAAAACAGAGAGCATCCGCAGACAAAAGTCCAGACTGCACCACAGTGGGAGCCGGCGGTGGATCAGTAGAAGCACTTGGTTCCTTGAGCGCCATCTTGGTAATGTCACAGCACAACACTGGTCTCGCGAGACCACCGGGACAGCTCAAGCCTGGCGCTAGTGATGACGTCACTTCCGGTTCATCACTGAGCAGCGCACCGGACAAGGCCACACCCGGTGCCTTATCAAGGTAGGCCGCAACTGGACCCTGGAAAGCAGAAGGAGAAGGAACCTAGCAACCGGTGGGGACACCTGAACCAGGACACGATGACGACATCCTCAGCAGAAGGGTTGTGCAGTGGCTCCATTCTCTTACTCAGCTCCTTGTAACTGAGCTAGGTGCAGTAACTTTGGACTCCTCCCAGAGCTAAGGCAGGCTGTGAGTGGCTGGGTGAATCACTGTTGGCCCCTTCCCTGGGTGGAATTAGAGGCAGGGGGTGTAAACAGAAGTGTGAACTGGCTCCGACTGAACCAGTCACTTTGAGCGGCTGTGCCCAAGCTTGGCGCCGAAAGCATGCAGCTTTCTTTGCACACTTTTGCAAAATCTGGAACTGAAGCCCATGTGGTCTGCTGCTTCTTGGCGGGAGCGCCATTTTGTTGCACAAAACAGCTACCACGTGGCGGCAGCCATGTTAGAACTTTAGGACCCTCTTGAAAGGTACAGAGTCTGCCCGGTGCCCAATCCCCACATGCAACAGATTTTCCCTTAGAGCAGATTTACAATTGAGGTTCACTCTCCCAGAATAATTTTCCTACTGGGAGCCCCCAATATAGAACATAACGTGAAGAGAAGATGTGGGGGTCATGCTACCGGCGAGCGTCTCAATCCAGTACGACTCCCCCATGGCACAGTACATTCGTGCCATTTGTAGAATGGTGCCCAGTGTCCTTAAGCACCATGCAAGTTCCCTGGCCCCAAATCCCAGCCTTTTAACGGAGGGTGCTTGATAAGTTGCCCACTCCCCGGTAACATGCTCCCTGTGGGTCTCCCTTATATTGAACTTGAATTTACCAGTGAAGGGTTACCACGCTCTCTGGAATCATACCATCAGGGTACACCCCAACACTTTTGATAAGGGAGGGGTTCAGGGAATCTCCTCTCTCCCCAGTACGGTCTCAGGGAAAGGTTCCCCCCTTCCCCTCACAGTCTATGTGCTTGATGCCAGGGGCTCCCCACAGTGCGTGGTGAGGCTTACCCTGGCCCCTGTTTTCAACCGCCTTCTAGAATAGGAATGGGTTCCCAAGGGTCCCTGGTACAATGCCATCAGGGTCCCTGGCCCCTTTATGCACCAATGTCCCTGCTGCATCTGCAGCTGTGTTGCTGCTGTTTTTAAAGTCCCTTTTTACTTGATGCATTTCTGATGTCCTGAAAGCCTGTCCTGATCTCACCAGCACCTCCAATTGTAGCACATATACCCCCCCCCCCTCTGGAAGAAACACGGCTAGTTACTGTCTCTGTGTGATGCTGAGGCATACCTGTTGTTCCAGGAGAGCTGATTGGATCTGCGGTGTAGTGGAGATCAGGACAGGCTTGTGATGTCATCTGGTCCAGTGTCAGCGCCTCCAGCTTCACGGAAATCTGGTAGTACAAGAGGCAGTCTCCATCTGAAGCATTATCCCATACACCTCCTCACTGACTCAGTCCAGGCAGGTATATAATAGAATAGGGACTTTATTGCATCACTGCATAGATGTTATAACAGCGGTTACAGGGCCTCAGAAGATTCCAGGCTTCTGGATGATAAAAAAAAGGGGCACAAAGGAGAAACAACAGGGACACAATTAGTAAAGCAAAATACAATTTATATGTACGAATGAAACATATAACACTTACATAAAATAAAGGTGGATCACAGTGATCCTGATCATCCGCAATGTCACAAAGGAACGGACCTCAATTCACTGAAGCCCCATGATTCCAAAGTCCTAGTTGATGAAAGAGAAAAGTTCTGGCCCTAATGATGAAATTAAGATGCCGGATAAGTCCTTCAGTCGGCATCCTCGTGGGTATGCACAGATGGCAGCTTCAGCAGTCCATTGTCACGGATCTTGCGTTGCTGGGTATGACCTCACCGCAACGCGTTTCATGTCAGAGCGACACTTCAAGTACCGGAGCCAAGTAATGTTTCAGCCTATGTAAATCTCACCAGATGTTTAAACTCATAGCCGACCAATTAGTGTTTAAACAAAATGAATTGCCTAACACATAACCTTACTTAAAACATAAAACATTGACAGAACACAGCACAAACTAACACTAAACACAATATTAAATGGTAAATTGAACAGACCAACAAACATATAATAATGAAATAGATAATAATAATAATAATTATAATTATTATTATTATTATTATTATTATTATTATTATTATTATTATTATTATTATTAATATTATTATTATTATTATTATTATTATTATTATTATAATTATAATAATAATAACAATTTACAATCAATTTTAATAAAATGTCTAATTAGACTAAAATATCTAAAAAACTGTGGTGAACTTGGAACCCAAGGATGAACTAATAACATCCTAGACTCAATTAAACTAACAGATGATTAAAAAAGCATATATGTGTAGTTCAACACCTTTAATATCAACTGTTGCCACATTTTTTTGCACGTTGACAATTCTTTATCACGTACACAACAACATTTTGTTATTGATAGTATTCATTTTAGACTCCATCACAATTATTTTTTGTTTGAAGGGCACTTCTACCTCCAGACCACTGGGACAGCCATGTGGACATGTTTCACCCCCAATTATGCAGGGCTTTTCATGTGGCAATGGGAATTGTACTTTATTTGGAATCGTAACAAGTTCAGTCAATATATATTAGGACTTTGTGGTTAATGACAAAGAATAGACTCAGGTAGTTAGTAACCTATAAATGGATTGAGGAATGGTAGTTACCCAAGTAAAAATTGCTTGAGTTCCCACTCAACAATCAACCCTCTGGGGTGAAGAGTATCAATGGTAAATACTCAAAACATTTCTCTTTTATTGACAATGTTCTCTCTATCACCACGTCTTTTGGGTATAGCAATGTGTTCAATAGCAAAGAATTTTACATTCTTGATGCCTCCCTTTGGACAACAAGAAAAATGTCTAGGTACCGGTTGTTCAGAGTCACCACTCTTGATCAATCTAGCATGTTCAGCTATCCTATTTTTTAGGGGTCTTATCGTTCTCCCCACGTATTTCATATTACTGCTGCGACACACTTTATTCGAGCAAATACCCAGTATGTACCTGGCAGATACCTGGAATGCGCCGCTCCTCACCTCTGACAAGCCCCGTTGCATTTGCCTTCCCAGCCTGGGTTCATGCCTGGCTGATGGGCGGCTGATCTGTTAAATGATAATGATTAGGATTTAATAGGCTGCAATGCTTCGCGTGTCTACCAGATGGCATAAATTCATGAATTGTAATGCAGTATATATATATATACTGTGCAGTATTGCAGCCAGCGGGAATAAAATGCTTCAATCCCTGCCTAGAAAATAACTCAATGCACTCGGGCAGAAAACAGTCACAAACCTCAATACACCCGGGTATACCCAAATTCGTGGGACTAGCCGAGCTCGAATAAAGTGTGTCGCCAGTGTACAACCGCACAAGATAACAAAAATGACATAACTTCTGTAGTATGACAATTAATGACAGATGACATTTTGTAGCTGTATTTGGGTTGGATGGTATTTATCCTACGGGTGGGTTTTACATATGTATTGTATGTCTTTATTTATATAGCGCCATTAATGTACATAGCGCTTCACAGTAGTAATACACGTGGTAATCAAATAAATAACAGATAATATAAATAACAGATCATGGGAATAAGTGCTTTAGACTTAAAAGTAACATTAAGGAAGAGGAGTCCCTGCCCCGTGGAGCTTACAGTCTAATTGGTAAGTAGGGAGAACATATAGAGACAGTAGGAGAGAGTTCTGGTAAGTGCGTCTGCAGGGGGCCAAGCTTTATGTATCATGTGTTCAGAATATCCACAGTGCTATTCATATGCTTCTTTAAGCAAGTGTGTCTTAAGTTGGGTCTTAAAGCTGGATAGAGAGGGTGCTAGTCGGGTACTGAGTTGAAGGGCATTCCAGAGGTGTGGGGCAGTCAGTGAAAAAGGTTAAAGGCGGGAGAGGGCTTTAGATACAAAGGGGGTAGAAAGAAGACATCCTTGAGAAGAACGCAAGAGTCTCGAAGGTGCATAACGAGAAATTAGGGTTGAGATGTAAGGAGGGGCAGAAGAGTGTAAAGCTTTAAAAGTGAGGAGAAGAATGGAGTGTGAGATGTGGGATTTGATCAGAAGCCAGGAGAGGGATTTCAGGAGGGGAGATGCTGAGACAGATCTAGGAAAGAGTAGAGTGATTCTGGCAGCAGCGTTTAGGATAGATTGTAGGGGAGACAGGTGAGAGGCAGGAAGGCCGGACAGCAGGAGGTTACAGTAATCAAGACGGGAGAGAATGAGGGCCTGAGTCAGAGTTTAAGCAGTCGAGCAAGAGAGGAAAGAGCGTATCTTAGTTATATTGTGGAGGAAAAAGCGGCAGGTTTTAGAAATATTTTGAATGTGAGGGGCGAATGTGAGAGAGGAGTCGAGTGTGACCCCTAGGCAGCGTGCTTGGGCTACTGGGTGAATAATCGTAGATCCAACAGTAATGTGGAAGGAGGTAGTAGGGCCAGGTTTGGGAGGAAGTATGAGAAGCTCTGTTTTAGCCATGTTGAGTTTAAGCGGTGGAGGGCCATCCAGGATGATATAGCAGAGAGACATTCAGAAACTTTGGTTTGTACAGCAGGTGTAAGGTCGGGTGTTGAAAAGTATATTTGTGTGTCGTCAGCATAGAGGTGATAATTAAACCCAAAATATGTTATTAGGTCACCTAGAGAGAGTGTATACAGAGAAAAGAGAAGAGGTCCAAGGACAGATCCCTGGGGAATCCCCACAGAGAGATCAATAGAGGAGGAGTTAGCAGAAGAGACACTGAAAGTACGATGGGAGAGGTAGGATGAGATCCAGGATAGAGCTTTGTTCCGAATACCAAGAGTATGGAGAATGTGAAGGAGAAGAGGGTGGTCCACGGTGTCAAATGCTGCAGAGAGGTTGAGTAATATGAGCAGAGTATAATGACCTCTGTCTTTGGCAGCATGGAGGTCGTTGGTTATTTTAGTGAGGGCTATTTCCATGGAGTGAGCAGTGCCGAAGCCAGATTGTAGAGGGTCTAGGAGAGAATAGGTGTTGAGAAAATGGAGCAAGCGAGAAAATACAAGACGTTCAAGGAGTTTAGAGGCAAAAGGCAGGAGGGAGACAGGTGGATAGTTAGAAAGACAGGTAGGGTCAAGCTTGCTGTTTTTGAGTAATGGTATGACTGTTGCATGTTTGAAGGAGGATGGAAAGGTTCCAGAGCAGAGGGAGGAGTTAAAAATGTGTGTGAGCGTAGGGATTATAGTAGGAGCAAGAGGTTTTAGGAGATGGGAGGGAATGGGGTCAAGAGAGCAAGTGGTAGAGGGAGAAGAGGCAATCAACAGCGACACATCCTCCTCTGAGACAGTGGAAAAAGAGTCAAGGAAGGCAGGAGGAGAGTCAGGAAGAGGTGTAGGATGGGAGGAAGAAACAGAGGGGATGTTATGACGTATGGATTCCACCTTTTCCTTAAAATAGTCAGCAAAGTCCTGAGCGGAGATGGAGGAAGGAGAGGCAGCTGAGGGTGGTTTGAGTAGAGTATCAAAGACAGAGAACAGTTGGCGTGGGTTAGACTTGTGCATGTTGATTAGTGAAGAAAAGTAGGCTTGTTTAGCTTGCGAGAGGGCAGAGTTGAAACAGGATAGCATAAATTTGTAGTGAAGGAAGTCTGCGAGAGTATGAGATTTCCTCCAGTGGCGTTCAGAGGAACAAGTGGAGGAACGCAGCATGCGCATGTGGGAATTTAACCAGGGTCTAGGGTTAGAAGGGCGAGTGTGGCAGAGAGAAAGTGGGGCATGTAGATCAAGAGAGGAGGACAAGGCAGAGTTGTAGTTCCTGACCAGGTTGTCAGGGTCTGTAGCAGAGCTGAGAGAGGAGGAGAGGGATGAGCGTAAAGTGGACTCAAAGTCAGGTAAGTGAATAGAGCGCAGGTTTCTGCAAAACCGGGGGGTAGACGGAGGTGGAGAAGGGGAGAAGCGAAATAGAAAGAAGAAGATGAGGTGATGGTCAGAAAGAGGAAAAGGGGAAATGGAGAAATCGGAGAGAGAGAAGTTTTTAGTGAAAACCAGGTCAAAGTAGTGGCCATCCTTGTGGATGCTGGCTGCAGTCCACTGTTGAAGGCCAAAAGAGAAGGTTAGAGAAAAAAAGCGGGAAGCCCAAGGGAGAGAGGGGTCATCAATGTCGCAATTGAAGTCCCCAAGGAGAAGAACAGGGGAGTCTGAGGAGAGAAAGAAAGAGAGCCAGAATTCAAAGTGAGAGAGAAAGGCAGAAGGGGGATGAGTAGAGGTAGGTGGGCGATAGATGACCGCCACGTGGACAGGGAGAGGAGAGAAGATCTGGACAGTGTGAACCTCAAAGGAGGGAAAAGCAAGAAAGGGGTGAATAGGAAGGGTTCGGTAACGCAGAGAGAGGAGAGCAGGAGCCCCAAGCCTCCACCCCTGCCATCAGGGTGCGGAGTGTGGGAGAAGGAAATGCCATTGTAGGAGAGGGCAGCTTCCAGAGTTTTCAGACTGAGTGAGCCAGGTCTCAGTTATAGCAAAGAGAAGCAGGGAGTGAGAGAGAAAGGAGTCATGCACAGAGAGGAACTTGTTAGAGAGGGAGCGAGCATTCCAAAAGGCACAGGAGAATGGGAGAGAGGAGGGAGGGTGGCAGGGGATGGGTATGTGGTTGGAGGGGTATTGGCACCATGGACAATGGCCACATTTGTGGAACCCATGCGGTATGATAATTATGTGTTCCTGAGTAGATGAGCTAAACATGGTTGGATAAATTAGAGAGCCCAATGTTCTGGCCTTCTTGAAAACTAATCAAGGCCTGTCGGTGAGGACCAATTTTAATTCTGGATCCAACTGTAAGGTACTCCAGTGTTTCTGATTGATTCTATGGATTAGTTTAGCTTGTGCATTATATTCAGTATGGTCTTTTACTCTTGTCATGGATCTACATTTTATTGTTAATAATCAAATCTTTTCTGTCTCTCTTTTGTGCTTCCTGAAGGCATTCTCAACAATACATTTGTGATAGCCCCTTCTATTGAATAGCTCACCGAGATCTCAAGCATGTGTCAGAAAGGACTCCTCCTTGGAACAGAGTCTCTTGTAGCGGAGAAACTGTCCCTTGGGGATCCCATGGATAAGGGATCTAGGATGACTACTACTGGAATGTAAAAATGAATTTCTACAATGTACTTTATTAAAAACATTAGTTTGTATTTTATTGTCAAGGTTCACATGGAAGTCACATCAAGAAAGTTTATATGATGTATATTATTGTCCATTGTAAATTTTAAATGAAGATAATTGATATTTAAAGTGTCAAACAAGGTGTTTAAAGTGTAACTGTCACCATCCCAAAATAAAAATTAAATAATCTATATAGCGTTTATACATACTGTAATGATGTGATGATCAAACAGATTAGTGCACCCATAGATGTGAGTTAATTCCCAAAGGCACAAAAAGAGATTGGCGAAAGAAGGAGTAAAAGAAGTCCCCATAGCAGTACCTTTAATCTGTAACTAAAATTGAGAATCAAAAGATTTTTTGATTCACCATTTTTTTTGCAGATTAAAGGCACTGATCTTGAAATCCTGCGCTGGCCTGTGATGACGATCTGCCTGAGTCTTCTGCCTATTGGTGGCAGTCCTGATATTCACCTGAACCCTTTTCCATTGATTTTGCAGTTCTTTAATCCTGTTGTCTTCCGCTGAGACCCCAGATGAAGAAGAAGAGAGAGGAAGAGTGGATTGATGGAACCCATAGTTCACAAAGAACGGGGATTCCATGGTAGAACCGCTCAGTGCATTGTTATGGGCGAACTCTGCCCAAGGCAAGAGCTCTGACCAATCATCCTGGGAGTCGGACACAAAACATTGTATGTATTGTTCCAGGGACTGGTTGGTCCTCTCAGTCTGACCATTAGTTTGTGGGTGATATCCAGAGGAAACGTGAAGGGAGATACCCAATTGCAGACAAAAAGAACGCAAGATGCGAGACACAAATTGAGAACATCTATCCGAAACAATGACCAGTGGCACTCCGTGAAAGATGAGGGAGAAAGATATCCCAGATAAATACATCAGCCAATTTGGAAGAATTTGGAAGACCTTTGAGAGGTATAAAGTGGGATTGTTTTAAGAATCGATACACCACCACAAAGATATTTTTCATGCCCCTGGACATGGGTCAATGAAATCCATGGATAAATGTGTCCAGGGTCGAGCGGGGACAGGTAAGGGCTGAAGAAGTCCTGAAGGAAGATTTCTAGGAATTTTAGTCCTGGCACAAGCTGGGCACGTGGCTACAAGTTCTTGACATTTTTCTGAATCTCGGGCCACCAGAATGTTCGAGAGATGAGATTCAAAGTTCTCTTGCTCCCAGGGTGACCTGCTGATCTTGAGGAGTGACTCTATTGGAGAACTTTATTGCAGTGCAGAGGAGAAGTGTAGAGGAGACCCTCAGGGACTGTAAGGCCAGCAGGGATGTGATCCCATTGCAGTACGATATTTTTGAGAGTGTTGAAGGTAGTAGCAGAAAGGATACATTTGCGAGGAAGAATGGGTTTTTGTTGGTCCTCAGTTTTGTCATCAAGAGAGAATTGACGAGAAAGAGCACCCGCTTTGATATGCTTGGTTCCAGGAAAATAGGAGATTATAAAATTGAATCTTGAGAAGAAAAGTGACTAACTGGCTTGGCGGACACACAGGCGACGAGATCCTTCGATGTATAACAAATTTTTGTGGTCCGTCAGGATCGTTATGGGGTCCTCTGTCCCTTCTAGAAGGTGTCTCCATTCTTTGAGTGCTAGTTTCATGGCCAGGAGCTCCTGATTCCCGATATCATAATTGCACTCAGCGGAAGAATTTTTTTTGGAAAAAAATGCACAGGGATATAGTCTGGACTGAGGAGTCTTCTTCTGTGAAAGAACAGCGCCAACACCGACATCGGATGCATCAACTTTGAGAGTAAATTGAAGTTTGGGATCAGGATGAATAAGAATGGGTGCGGTTACAAATGCTTTTTTTAGGCGAGAGAAAGACTGAATAGCTGCAGAAGACCAAGATTTGGGATCTGCTCCTTTCTTTGTTAATGCCGTAAGAGGAGCCACCAAGGAAGAAAAGTTCTGAATAAATCTGCGATAGTAGTTGGAGAATCCTAGAAAACATTGAATGGCTTTGAGAGTGGTGGGTTGAGGCCAGTCTAGTACGGCATTGATTTTATCAGGGTCCATGGTAAGACCAGTGTTGGATATGACATATCCTAGAAAAACGGTAGATGCTTGATGAAATTGGCATTTTTCGAGTTTGGCATACAGTAGAGTCAGTTCTCCCGTATGCGAAGGAGTACTTGTTTGACGTGAGTCACATGTTCCTGTTTGGATTTGGAAAAAATCAGAATGTCATCCAAATAGGTAATCACGAAAAAGTTGAGAAGGTCCCTGAAGATTTCGTTGAAAAAATCTTGAAACACGGCTGGAGCGTTGCACAGACCAAATGGCATGACCAAGCACTCATAATGTCCATCTCTGGTATTGAATAGAATATATTGTGCGCAACTAATAAACCTCTAATAGTAAAATCAGTGATCAAATGTGTATTAACATATACCCTTCTAATTTTAAACCAAATAAAACCACAGTGTGGAAATAATAAAAAAATGTTACATAACCGTGTAGTGTGATACATAAAGCGTCTGCTGCTATAAATCAGGGGGTGGCTCGGCTCCCCCCCAAGCACTAAAGATACGGAGACAAAAAAACCGCACACAACGCAAATAGTGAAGTATGAAAAATAAAATGTATATTAAAATAGGGAAAAATATTCTGCGTACATCAAGGTGCTAGGACATAAGCATTGAGTGTGTACAACACACAAGTTACCACTCGGCAGCTGTTGGTTCAGGAGTCAGGAGTTTGTTTCCTTTGGCAAGCGTCTTGGGCAGCAGCTGTGATGTTTTCCTCCTATGAACACCCCGACACTCAAACACCGCCTCTATGGAAACCTTCCCTCTGGTCAGCTGGGATCCAGGTAATCCGAACGATCTGCAGCCTGCAGTCACGAGAAAAAGCTCCTGTGTGCTTCCTCCACCACTTTATTCCATCCAGAACCAACAGCTGCCGAGTGGTAACTTGTGTGTTGTACACACTCAATGTTTATGTCCTAGCACCTTGATGTACGCAGAATATTTTTCCCTATTTTAATATACATTTGTATTTTTCATACTTCACTATTTGCGTTGTGCGCTGTTTTTTTTGTCTCCGTATCTCTGGTATTGAATGCAGTTTTCAATTCATCGCCTTGACGAATTCGGATAAGATTATAGGCCCCACGTAAATCTAATTTGGAAAAAATGTTAGCGCCTTGTAGGCGGTCTGTAACTGGGAAATTATCCCTGTTCAGAATATGCCGCTAATCCAGCAGTGTGTTGGTTAATTGGATCCAGCAGTTAACCAACTTCACCTGGCTGATTAGAGGTTTATTAGAAATGCCTGCCTTTGAGACAGGAAGGGAGATTCTTCCTGAGCTCACGCATGAGCTGAACTATAAAACAGACAGAGCAGAGGTCCTAAGTCTCACAGGTGAGACTGACCGACGGAACACAGAGATGTCTGGAGCTTGCAAGATACAACCCAGCTGACAAATAAGACTTCTAAACCTGGATGCTGATATATCTGGAGAAAAGGCAGCAACCCAGCAAACAGATAAGACTTTCTTATTGGACTGTTAGCTATATCTGTATATATAAATATATCTATATGACTTGGGCTGATGAATAGCTTGGGTAGCCACCCAGTTAAAGAGGGCTGGAATATAAGTATACATATACGCAAAAGTGGAGCAGGTTTTGTTTGGCTCACTGTTTTTCATATGTTTGCTGTGTTTAAAGCGACAGGCACAATAAAGCCTTATTTTAATTTTACCTTAAAACAGTCTCCATTGTATACCTCTACACATGTCCTCTTACACGGTCGAAGAGCTCTGATATGAGGGGAAGAGGGTAACGATTTTTAATAGTGATTTTATTGAGGACCCGGTAGTCAATACAAGGTCATAGTGACCCGTCCTTCTTCTTTACAAAGAAGAATCCGGCACCGGCTGGAGAGGTGGAGTTACGGACGAATCCTCTCTGTAGATTTTCCGTAATATATTCTCTCATGGCCTTGGTCTCAGGCATGGATAATGGGTAAGAGGCCCCTCTGGGTGGAGACTTACCTGGGAGTAACTCAATAGGGCAGTCAAAAGGGCAATGTGGAGGTAATACTTCCGATTTGACCTCATCAAAAATGTCGCTGAACTCGGCATACTCCTCAGGCAACAGTACCCTTCCTTTCTCTTCAGACGTGGTGGTTGCACAGATACTAGTGGGTTCCATAATGCAGTGCTTGGTACAAAAGGGGCTCCATTGGATGGAATCCTTTTTCACCAATCCACCCGAGGGTTATGAATCTGTAACCAGGGAAGGCCAAGAATTATTCCTAGAGAAGGTGCGTGTATCACATTGAATTGGATCTTCTCCAGGTGCTCATCTCCCATCTTAAGGTGAAGAAGCTTGGTCTCTAATGAGGTGAAGACTCATTCTGAGGGGAATGTGGTGACGTTCAGCGAAACCTTTGTCTATAAAATTGCCTCCGGAATCTGAATCAAGAAAGGCAAGAGTAGGCACACAGAACCCGTCTCCAGAAAGAGTGATAGGAAGGAGAATCCTAGAAGGGTTATCAGTAGAGATAGGGGAGAGAGAAAGTGTTCCCAATGAGACCCCTGGTTCTCATGGGAGCTTCGCGTTTCCCGACTTATTGGGACATGAATAGGCAAGATGTCCAGGCGTACCACAATAAAGACAAAGGCCAGAATTTTAGCAACGTTACTTCTCAGATTTAGAGAGACTAGTACCCCCCAGTTGCATGGGTTCAGAAGTGTCCATTGGTGGTAGTTCAGTTGTGCTCACCTGAACGGGATTGATCCTTGAAGTGAGGTTCCGGTGATACGCTCTCTCAGACCTCCTCTCCTGGATACGGTGACACACTTTGATGGAAATGGCGATAAGGTCCTCCAGATCAGTGGGACGATCGTGAGTCGCCAATTCATCTTTCAGGGTTTCAGAGAGGCTCCGCCAGAAAGCAGCTGATAAAGATTCATTATTCCAATCTGTTTCTGCGGCATGGTCCTGAATTTTAAGTGCATATTTTGCAACTGGCCGATTACCTGAGGAAATATAGAACAAAGTAGAAGCAGCAGATAGCTTGCGGCCGGGCGTATCGAACACCTTACGGAACTCACGGGTAAAGGCTCCGATGTCTTGAGTGAGATCAGACCTTCATTCCCAGATGGGAAAAGCCCAGGCAAGTGCATTGCCTGTAAGAAGACAAACAATGTACGCCACTTTAACACGTGCAGAGGTGAAGCGGGAAAGATTAATCTCAATCTGGATAAAGCATTGATTTAGGAATCCCGACACTCGGGGATCCCCTCCATAGCATTTAGGGGTAGGTAAACGAGGTTCGTGAAGAGAAGGAGAGGTAGTCATGACAGAGGATACCACTCCAGGAGTGGCGGGAGTTGGGACAATCCGAGACTCATGTAGAGAATGAGTGAAGGATCTGAAGCTCTCCTGGAGGGTTCGCATATGATGGTCATTAGCCTCTAATTTCTCCTCAATATTGGACAGGACATTGGTGTGCATGCTCAGGACTCTTCCTACCTCAGCAGGGTCGAATTTTGTGTGGCTGAGCATACTGTAACGCGTTGCTCACCACAAACAAAGTGTGACCACAGTGCTGAGGTAGGGAATTAAGAAACGCCAACCCACAGCAACGCGGGCGCGCCTAGGATGTAGATTTGTCTTGCAAGCTGGGTCAGGAGTACGGAATGTAGAGTAGTAGTTGTATTTGCCAGGTCTGGATTGGAGAGTAGCGGATCATTGGAGTACTTTGCCAAGGTAAGGATTGCAGAGTAGTTGATCGTTGCGGTACTTTGCCAAATTCAGGATTGGAGAGATCAGGATAGTCGTACGTAGCTGGGTCAGAGTTGGAGAGGTGCGGAGTCCAGTGAACGAAGCAGGGTCAGGCAGCAGGGAGATCAGGAACTAGGCAGGCAAGGCACACGGCAGGAGCAAGGTCAGAATGCAGCAAGGCACGGCGTCACACACTAGGTTATGGTCAGCAATAAGAGTCTGGGCTAAGCAGGTATTTAAGGAACCACCCTCCAATGGGAAGTGGGGCAGAGCAAGAAGGAACGTGCAGATAGGCTGCTGGGTCATGCAGGTTATTGTGCAGCCCGATTAGGTCTAGGGGCAGAGCAACGTCCCAAGCGAATCACCGACGTCAGGAGGTGGTTATACGATCGCACGCCACTCACGCACTGCACATGCCCATCATCCGAATGGGAATGGAGCCTGGAGGCGGGTCCAGAGGAAACCTGTCTTCTGCACGTCACTGACATCAAGGGGGGGAAAGCGATACAATTGTGCGCCACTCGCGCACCGTGCATGTCTGTCTTCAGAGCGAGGGCGGAGACTGGGAACAGATCCAGATTGTAAAGAATTGGGGGACACGTCCCCTGCTGCATGTTCCCCCCTTACCAGCCCCGAGTGCCGCCGTACCTGCTACTCGGTCTGCCAGCCGGGTCCACGCCTCCGCCGGCAAGATGCCGCCCAAGTCTCTCTCCTCTGTGCGCACCCAATCTTTTCTCCCCTCATCTCGCACGGCCGGCCCCGCCCCCGCTAATCGTGGGCTGCCACCTCACTCACCCCAGCCATGCACCTGGCTCCCATCTCCTCTATGTCCCTGAGCCTATCACAGGGACTGCCAAGACGCCCCTCCGCCCCACCTCTACCCTCTATTGGTCTACTGCAGTATATTACCCCAATCCTTCCTCGCTCTGCATAGCTTCTTGTGGCTTTGTGCTGTTCAGAGTTCTGTGCCTGGCTCTCTTCTGTGTTTCTGCTCTCGTTGCTGAACCTGCCCTCTGTGTACCCTCTCTGGATTGATCTCGGCTTCCATTTGACTATGTGTACCTCTCTAACCCCTGGACCTTGCTTCGGACTACGACTATGACGTTTTCTCCTACCCTTGAGTTTCCAAAATCTTGGCTCCTGTGGAATGGCTACTTACAAGATGTTAGAGTCAAAACAGCAGGGTTGACAATCAGTCAATGGTGAATGTGTTGTATGGCGATCGTTTGGTGGTTCAGGCACTCAGGAAGGTAAGTCCCAGGTAAAAGAGAGAGAACAAACTGGCATAGCGCAGATCAACAAGGTATAAAAATAATTTATCTAAGTAAATAATGTACTCACAATATAAAGAATAAAATCGGGCATGTCACACTTAATACTGTACGTGTAAGAGAGGATATCAACAGCCAGCTGGCTCACCATCCCACAACTCTCTGCACTCCTCCATCTCTGCCTCTGCTCAACTGCGTCACCGCACGGCTCGGCGTCTGACGTCAGATCTGGTTTCGTTTGTAGGTGGGGGCTGGACCTTCCGTGAGTCCTCTCCAGACTGCTCCGCAAGAAAGACTCCCACTCAACGCGTTTCGCTACGTAATCACATCAGCTTCGTCAGGAGTGTGAAGTCTCAAAGTTACACTGTGTACTATATAGCTTGGTTGCGAATTAATTTATACGGAACAACTGTTCCTTAAAGCGCTATTTGGGTTAATGTTAAATGCTGTATCTAACTCGCTCAATAACACAAAGTAAGAAATCAATACAAGAGGTATAGATAAGCTTAGGTACATAAGAGAATAAGGTGCAAATAATGTAAAAGTGGATAATGTTTACAAAGGAAAGATTCAGATCGATATTTGCATATATTAAACACATATAATAAAATCATAATACAATGGATTCTAATTGAGGAATGTGGAAAGGAAATAAAACAAAACAAAAATATCTTCTAAGTGTAGACCGTTTGGTACTTAAAGGGTTAATACAATAATGTGCCTTGGCTCGTATGAATAGCCTACTCACAAGATGTGGAAAAGGGAGACCAAAAAGCGCACCAGCACAAACGGAGCAGGAAGAAAACCAGAACAAAAAAATGATTAAAAGGGCACTTTAATGTGGCAAAAGACCCATCCAATGCATTTCGAACGTCGCAGCGTTCTTTTTTCCTTGAAAAAGAACGCTGCGACGTTCGAAATGCATTGGATGGGTCTTTTGCCACATTAAAGTGCCCTTTTAATCATTTTTTTGTTCTGGTTTTCTTCCTGCTCCGTTTGTGCTGGTGCGCTTTTTGGTCTCCCTTTTCCCTGTATTGCATTGAGTAGCTGCACAGCCTGCCTGCCTGCCCTACCAGGATGTGAGTATTTGCATATTTTTCAGGGGAACCTGCCAATGAGACATATGGTGAGTGGGTTGCACCACACACCACCTGTCTTCAGGAGGATAGTACCCATTATATGACACAATAGGTACTATATCAATTGTTAGTACCCTGGTACAGTGGTCTGGCTTATTATCATTTTGAGATATACCTGCATTTGAGCGCTTCAGCTATTTTCCATACTCACAAGATGTAGATAAAATACGGGCAGTGTGACACAGTGGTCTCAGCGGAAAGAAACTCTTGATTCTTGATAAGGTGTGGACCCCCAATCTCAGCAGGACAGCATAATATATGTGGGAGAAAGAGTATCCATAGTGCAGACCAATAATGTAAAAAACGTAACTTTTATAGGGTTTAAAAATGAACACTTACAATAAAAACAATCAAATCAAGCATGAATCACAATAATGTGATGGAAGAGAGTAGACTGTGGATTTTGGGCTCACCCACCACCTCCGGTGTGCATGTGCTGCATGGGACACTCCTACGTTGGACGCTCCCCCCTCTCAGCTCCCTCTGGGGTGTTCGGGTATCGTCTGCTCCAGTCCTTGTGGTAGACGTCAATTCGGTGTATATTTGGAGCTCCCTCTGAAGCGTGCCATCCCGTCCCCTCCGGTGGACTCCGATACGTCACTTCTGGTTTGGTCGCGATACGTCACTTCCGGTGGAGGGTCTACAATCTACGTCCCTGCTTCTCTCTTCCAATAGGCGGGTACCACTCTACGCGTTTCGCCAATCGGTACATATCTCCTGACGAAGCCCTGGAACACACACGAACCTGCACGAATTGAGGGACCAGTGGAACCAGTCCCTACCAGCCGGGTTTGAGCAGGGGGGGTTTTGAACTCATTTAGTCACGTTAATTATCACGTGTGCACTGTATTTCTTTTTTTGTAACATTAAGATTTGTATATAGTCACTGTTCATTGGGAGTGATCACCAGTGGAGCTAGCGCCTTTTTTTCACTTTAACACAGCACGTTTCTAATTGAGGAAGACATGTTATTAGAACACATATTTTAAAACATATATTTATACAAATTATTTATAAAATTAGATTAAACAATTAGTAATTAATATAACTTGTATGGTGGTAATAATGAAATATTAAAATATTATTGTATTAATAGGACGGGAATGAATAATCTAACACATGGAAACTAAACCAATATACACATGGAGATAAACACCCTAAGACTCAAATAACACAATGAACACAATGAAAGATATGATGCCTAGAGGGGAGACACAAAGCCAGAATTAGAGCAAATTCATTTCAGAAATGGCACAATGTCCAACTCTATATTTAGTCCCCTTGGTGTGAGACTACCCAATCGGTGGATCTAATTGGTAATTTTTCTTTTTCTTTACCCTAGGTTTCAACAAATCGCTCCTATTCCTACAGTCTGCTTTTAGCAATGCTCTGTCCAACATCCCCTCATCATAATCTTTCTCCAGAAATCTAGTTTTAATAAAGTCTGCTTGTTGTAAAAATTGGTCTCTGTCTGTGCAATTTCTTTTCAGTCTATTAAATTGTCCTAGTGGCACATTGTCCATCCATCTAGGTAAGTGACTGCTTGATCTCAAAATGTAATTGTTTTGTCAATTTGTTTGAAAAAGGTTTTGGTCTTAATTGCATTTTCTTCCGTGTAAATTATTAGACCCAAAAAATTGATCTTTTCCCTACTAAATAAACTAGTGAAATTCAAATTCCATGTGTTAGTGTTAATGTAATCAAAGAAATTCCCAAGTTCCTCTTCACTCCCCTTCATATTAAAAACACATCATCGATGAAACGACGCCAGAGTACCAGGCTCGCCCCGGGCCCCAACGCCACAGGCCAGATGAACTCTTCTTCCCAGACCGCCATGAAGAGGTTGGCATAACTAGGGGCGAACCCAGAACCCATCGCCGTTCCACAATTTTGTAAATAAAATTCTCCACCATACCAGAAATAATTATGATTTAGGATAAATTGTATACTTT